>NC_141821.1:7696451-7771451 GCF_982586985.1 Callionymus lyra
ATCTACACCCACCTCTGCAATGAGTTCAGCCTTCACGTCATCATTGGCTTCCATGACTCTACGGTCTTTCATAAATTCTTTGTCCCCATCTATGTTTGGTTTTGACCGACTCCTGCAGTCTAAGCCACCTTCCACCATCATTAGAGGCCTGCATCACTCTCATCAGCAAAAAAGATTGACCAATTGTGCCTCTTATAGGCCCATCTCCGTACTTAACACAGATGCAAAAATACTAGCAAAAGTCCTTGAACATTGACTACTAAAATATACTTCCCACAATAATATCTGCTGACCAGACAGGATTTATTAGAGGAGGAACTCCTACTTCAAAATCAGAAGGCCCGGAGGCCAATCTTGCTCAGTGTGGCCTTTATAGTCAACCAACATTGCTTGGTATACTTGTAGTGCCTACTTATGCTCAATTAAAATATTTTGAGTTTTAAAAAAAGATTCCCTGATTCAGTGAACTATAAAGATAATAAAAGATTGGAGTATCGGCACTTTTACTTTTAATTTTTTTTTAAAAGAAACAGACTGAAGCCAAGCACTGTTGCTTTTTTTGAATAAAAATAATAAGTATTTCAGAAAACAAGTTAGTCAAGCACATTTTTTTTATTATCACAATCATTTGCGCACAAAATATGCAATGATGGCGCCGCTCACGCAGCTGCTGGTTACAACAGCTCCCTCTTTCTACCTACTTTTTTATCACACTTTTTCCATTTTTCTGGCGTCTTTTTAATTTTTTCTTTAGAATGGTCAGATCTTGTTGCCGTTGTGCACAAAACGAGACCACTTTTACAACTTTTGCCTTCGGTTTTCTACTACTTTCGTCACTTTTTGGAACTCCGTCGGCAGACACGCTCAGCGGGTCTATTGTTTACACAAGGGATCAGCTGTTGAGGTTGCGCAATACCGCTCTCTCTCTCAGCGCGGTGACGATTCCCGTGGAAATTAAGAGGAAAAGACGCGGATGCAGAGCGGGTCGGATGAAACAAGAGAAGAAGCGTAGGTTCCGTCCCTTTATTCCATCGATCATAATGGGAAATGTACGTTCGATCGTGAATAAAACGGACGAGCTCGCTGCGCTGACCCGGCATCAGAGAGACTTCCGTGAGAGCAGCCTTCTATGTTTCACGGAGACCTGGCTGACGGAGAAGACCCCGGACTCTGTTGTTTCACTGGAGGGGTTCAAGATGGTGCGTGCGGACTGGGACATGGACGGAAAGAGGAGAGGAGGAGGAGTGGCGGTGTTTATTAATGAGAGATGGAGTTATCCCGCGCATGTCTCCATTAAAGAACAAGTGTGCACTAAGGACATAGAGTTTGTTGCGGTGGGCATCCGCCCGTATTACATCCCGAGGGAGTTCTCACATGTGATTGTGTTCACTGTTTACATTCCTCCCTCTGCGAACGCAGCCGCAGCGAGCGAGAGGCTGAGCGCCTCAGTGTCTGACCTGCAGCTCAAACACCCGAACTCTCTCCTGCTCATTAACGGAGATTTCAACCATGCCTCACTTTCCTCCATTCTTCCCACCTTCACACAATACGTGACCTTTTATATGCAAATGTAAAAGGTGCCTACACCTCCATCCCCCTACCCCCCCTCGGCCGCTCTGATCACAACCTGATACGTCTGCGACCTGAATACACTCCCATGGTGAGGAGACAGCCTGCACAGAAAAGAACTGTTAAGATGTGGAATGATGAAGCCAAGGAGAGGCTGAGAGACTGCTTTGAGTCTACAGACTGGAGCGTGTTCTCTCATGGTGATGACATCGACACCTTCAATGACCATTCCACGGATTACATAAAGTTCTGTGAGGGCAACGTCACGCCGACCCGCAAGGTGCGGTGCTTTGCCAACACCAAGCCATGGGTGACCCCTCAACTTCAAGTTCTGCTGAACAAGAAGAAGAGGGTGTTTGCTTCAGGGAGCAGAGAGGAGCCTAAGGAGGTCCAGCGTGAACTCAAGAAGGCGATCAGGATGGCCAAGGACGAATACAAGAGGAAACTGGAGGAGCAACTGGCGCAGGGCAACACAAGGGATGTGTGGAAAGGCCTGAAGGACATCTCAGGTCATGGCCAGAGTGGAGCCAGAGCCACAGCAGGGGGAGACCAAAGATGGGCCACTGAACTTAACCAGTATTTCAACCGGTTTGATCAGGGCCCCCCTCCCCCCTCCACCTCTGCCCCTCACTCTTCACAAAGCTGCTTTTCCCCTGCTTCAGCCCCCTCCCCCCAACTGTTCTCACCTCCAAGCCACCTTTCTCCCCCCCAGCAAGCCCTACTGCCTCAGCTGCCCAACCCCCCACAGCCACCTCTCTCTGTTACATCTGAACAGGTGAGGAGAGAATTAAGGCGACTGAAGATCAGGAAAGCTGCTGGACCAGATGGACTCAGCCCCAGACTGCTCATGGACTGTGCTGATCAACTTTGTGAGTTGGTCACACACACCTTCAACCTGAGCCTCAAACTGGAGAAGGTCCCGGTCCAGTGGAAGACCTCCTGTGTGGTTCCGGTTCCCAAGGCGGTACACGCGAAGGAGCCGAGCCACTTCAGACCAGTCGCCCTGACCTCCCATCTGATGAAGACCTTGGAGAGGCTGGTACTCCGTGAGCTACGCACGACGGTGAGCTCTGCGTTGGATCCGCTGCAGTTCGCCTACAGGCCAAAGATGGGGGTGGACGACGCCGTCATCTACCTGCAGCACCGGGCACTGACTCATCTGGAAGCCGCCGGTAGCACTGTGAGAGTCATGTTTTTTGACTTCTCAAGTGCTTTCAACACCATCCAGCCGGCGCTGCTAAGGAAGAAGATGGAGGACGCAGGAGTTGGGACACAGCTGGCAGCATGGACGATGGACTACCTCACCAACAGGCCGCAGTATGTGAGGCTGCAGGACTGCAGGTCCGAGGTGACCATCTGCAGCACCGGGGTGCCTCAAGGGACAGTGCTGTCACCTTTCCTTTTTTCCCTCTACACGGCGGACTTTACCTATGACTCCAGCAGCTGTCACCTCCAGAAGTTTTCCGACGACTAGGCCATTGTGGGCTGCGTGTCTGGGGGGGGGCGAGCTGGAGTACAGGTCAGTCATCAAGGACTTTGTTGACTGGTGTGAGAGCAACTACCTTTGCTTAAACACCGGTAAGACAAGGGAGATGGTGATTGACTTCAGGAAAGAGTCCCCACCACATCAACCGGTGAGCATCCAGGGCTCGGACATTGAGCTGGTGGACAGCTTCAAATACCTGGGTGTTCACCTCAACAATAAACTGAACTGGTCCACACATATCAACGCCGTGTATAAGAAGGAGTGTGCAGACCACTTTTAAGGACCTTTTATGACTCCGTGGTAGCCTCTGCTATCCACTACGCTGTGGTCTGCTGGGGAGCAGGCAGCACGGACCGCGACAGGAAGAGACTGAACAGGCTGGTCACAAGGGCCGGCTCTGTCCTGGGCCGCTCGCTGGACTCGGTGGAGGAGGTGGGAGAGAGGAGGACACTCTCCAGACTCTCCTCCATCAGGGACAACACTCTCCACCCACTGCACCTGACCGTGGAGGAGCTGGCCAGCTCCTTCATTGGCAGGCTCAGGCACCCCCAGTGTAGGACGGAGCGTTATAGAAGGTCCTTCATCCCAACTGGTGTCAGGATATTTAACTCTCTACTTTAAATATCCTGATGCTAATCCGTAGTGTGTTTTTCTTCTCATGTGTTTTTTATTTTATTTTTTTCCATTTTTTATTTCTTTTTTATTTTATTTTTATTCTATTTTATTTTGTTAATAGTGTCAAATTTCTAATTTTGTAAATAATTTGTATATTCTTAAGATCGTTTTTATTTTATTTTGTATTATCTCTTTTATTATTTCTTTTTTCCTTGCACTTTATTTTTTTCAACTGCGCTGTTGTGAAAGTGTGTTTCCCCTCTGGGGATGAATAAAGCTTTTCTATTCTATTCTATGATCCCAATTGTCCACATGATGGCATGGTCGTGCAAATGAAGCCTCACGAGGCTTTGCTCCAAAGATGAACTACTCGGCTGTGAGGCTTCAGTGCTTCATGAGGCTTCATCTCGCCATCACTACCAATCTCTGAACACTGGATGAAGCTTCTATTGAACAACATTGTCAAGTAAATGAGATTTAGGTTCATATTTTTCATATACATGAATAAGTTGAGTCAACTTGCAACATTAGAGGGGTCCGAGCACTGTTCAAAAAACAAAAAGAAAATAAGGAACGCTTCACGAATTTGCGTGTCATCCTTGCGCAGGGGCCATGCTAATCTTCTCTGTATCGTTCCAATTTTAATTGATGTAACAGCGAACTGTTACAATTGGAACTACCGTGCCGACGGGTATATAATGGCGATCGTTTTAGTATTTCCTTCACTCATGGTGAGGTTTACGGCTTGTTCAAGAGCGGAGTGAAGGCTCACGGGAGATCCATTCAAATGTTAACAGACGCTGGCTCACGCTGGATGAGCTCACAGAGACATTCCGCAAGTTAAAAAGGGGGGCCGGAGTGTATGTGGTGGAAGTGTGGGGGAGGGTGAAAATGCTGACAAAAAGTCGTTGGTCTTAATGAGATTTCACTAAACCGGGGCCAAATATGTTGAGTCACAGAAGTGCACATATGACACACAGTGGCAAAAAAAGATTATAAAAAAAGAAAACCAAACTAGTGTGAGCTTGAATGTAGAGAGACCCTATAAGCAGGATTGCTGTTTTGAAAAATATGTTTGGTTTCTCCCAGTGTCAGTCACAGAAAATGCTAAAATGAATTGGTCTGAACTCACTTAAAGGTTTGGCTGCTGAAGCCTCATTATATTTCTGTCAATCTGTTTGCATAACCTTATCACCTGTATTTGTTCGGGTGACACGCACTGAGTGTTCTATTCAATAAAGGTCAAGCCCGAACACTCAGGAAACGTGTCAATAACTTCTGTCTGTAACTTTCACCCCATTAGTCAGACATAACACCATCTGGATGTTACCTTATAAGGACTTGTGTGCAACGGTAGACAACGGCCTTGTAAGAAAATATGCGCATGTTTTCACAACAGTAGATAACGGCCTTGTAAGAATATATGCGCGTGTTTTCACACTCGTAACTCAGAGCTCTGCGCACCTCTCGTTGTTATACATCTTGTGTAACTTCTTAATAAACCTTTTTGCCTGACTTCACGGACCGGACTCTGTCTCTCTACCCAAAGGATCCAACGAATCTGCTCGACTACTTCAATTGGCGTCACGAACAGGATCCTTTGAGAGAGAGGGTTCGGAGGAGCCGGATCCCATTCCGGGGGAGGTGGACTTGAGGCGCAGAGTAAGATAAGGTAAAAAACCATCGAATTAATTTTTTTTTAAACGAGTCTTTACCTCTCTCTGGGTGGGTAAAGGTTTTCCTATCTCCAAGGTCTGTCAAAATGTGTTAAGGTATTGAATGTATGTGATGAAAAGTGTCTAAAAGAAATTACTATATCCTCGTGTTGGAATAGTTGTGAAAATTTCTTGTGTTTTTGAAAATACTACGTCCTCGTGTTGGAGTAGTGAGAATTGTGAAATTACTATATCCTCGTGTTGGAATAGTTGTGAAAATTTCTTGTGTTTTTGAAAAATACTACGTCCTCGTGTTGGAGTAGTGAGAATTGTGAAATTACTATATCCTCGTGTTGGAATAGTTGTGAAAATTTCTTGTGTTTTTGAAAAATACTACGTCCTCGTGTTGGAGTAGTGAGAATTGTGAAATTACTATATCCTCGTGTTGGAATAGTTGTGAAAATTTCTTGTGTTTTTGAAAATACTACGTCCTCGTGTTGGAGTAGTGGGAATACTATATCCTCGTGTTGGAATAGTGGTACAAGTGTTGTTTTAACAGGTTTTAAAGAAAATACTATATCCTCGTGTTGGAATAGTGGTACAAGTATTATTGTGGCAAGTTTTTTTTAATTTTTAGAAGTCCTCGAGGTGAACAATTGTTGAAAAATATTGAATAGAAGATTAGAGGTGTTGGCTTGTTCCGTAATTCTTGTGTTGAATTCCGTCGTGCTCGGAGGAAAAGTTAACTGGTCCCATATTCTCGTGTTGAATACCGTCGTGGTCAGGGGACAAATTGATAAATAAAAGGTTTTTAAATATTGTATTGTTGTATGTGAAAATAATTGTAGGATAAATATACAATTTTGAACATGAAAAAAAAAAAACAGGAACTAGGGCGTAGTCCGGAAATACTGGTCTCATTGGTATCATAACTAGACTAAGAAAATCTGTTAAAATTTTAGAAGTACTATAAAAATAAATCCAAACTAAAATGTCGAGTAAATTACAGAAAGAATTTAATCTTTCTACAAATTGGATTGATTGGTCGAGATGTGTCCCGCATCCTCAAAAAATTTCTTTATCAGATCAGTTACAGGCCACAGTTCAGGTCTATAGTGGAAATTTTGCGCCAAATGAACGAGATGAAAAAAAAAAGCAAAAATGGTGAAATGGTTTACAGAGACTCAAAATGCAGGTTACCTTCCTCAAAACAGTTCCATTCATCTTCTAACTGATGTGTTGAATAGAGTAGAACACAAGCTTATCGGAAGAATAAACGAAATGGAGGCGGAAGGCACTTCGAAATTAACATTGAAAGGGAGAAATAGAGCAGGAAGAGTGAAAAATCTTCAAGACACAAAATGTTTGGTAAGATGGTTGCATCTGTCCACTGCTCTGCTTGTGACTAAATCAGTTACAGGAAGTACAGCTGCTGGTATCAAAGGGGTGGAGTCAATCCCGCCCTCTGAGAAAGAGGCGGGGGAAGATTGGAAAGGAAAGTTGAAACAAGGCCTTTTTGATTCCGAGACGAACTCTGAGCTGATTGTTCTCCAGGCAACCAGGGATCCCACTATACCTTACTTCAAGAATCAGGTGAGAAAGATTTTATCTTATTTTCCTCATAGATTTATAATCTAAAATTAAGTTTATATTTGGTTAGGAAAAGATTACATATATATTTTATATTAGTTTTGGTTGCCTGGAAGAATAAACGTAAGTCTCTGGTTCTGTCACAAATTTAGATTATATTTTTCAATAGTGCTTTCTCAAGCTGATGCTCGTTTTTTGGGGTATTGCATGGTCAGGATTTTATAATGTATTTTAATTAGTTAATTGAAGTTTTGGTTCTTAATTTAGATTTTTAATTTCTTCCTCTTTTATATTTTCATTTAATTATTTTTTGATAATCGCTTCTTTACTTATTATTACTATTATTATTTTTAGCATTATTATTAATATCATTAATATTATTATTAATTTGTTCTATTCATTTATTGACAAGACAAAAGTAACTATTACTACAGGTGACAAGTTAAAGCTCAGGGAAGAAAAATAAGAAACTTTAAACTCTGTTTTAACTTAATGGTAATTAATTACACAAAGTGCCCTTATTGAGCTCTTGAGCTAGCCAGATACAGCTAATTAGGATTCAACTTAAAGACTTAAAAGAGCTTCTCTAAAAATAGAGAGATGATAGTTGATGATAGTTCTAGGGTCCTATCATAGCTCCCTATTGGCCACTGGCTGGAGTGCATGGGTGTGGCAGGAGAAGAGGACGAGGGTATGGAAACAAACAAAGAATTTTGTTCAACAATGGCGCATTTTTGGCTTTTAGTCCAGGAACTTTGGTCCAGTTCCCTATTGAGGACACCTACAGTTGAAGCAATCTTTCTGAGCTGAACAAACAAGAACTCAACCTCAACAACTCTCCACCAAGAATGAACTTCTGCTCCAGAGAGGGAGGAGCTGTACTGGTTCAACGTGATTGAACATCTGATTTCTCTGATCTTGAAAAGACTTTTGAGACTTCATTCCTATGATCCACCTTTGGACCCCCCACGCTGCACTAAGAACTATATCTGGGATGATGATGAACATGATTATGAAGACAAATGGCACGATCTGGTCGCAAACATGAACTTGACTCTTGTCTGCGTGACATTTTTGTGGTCCTGATGGTGTGGCTGCTGAACTAACAAACGAACAAGGTGTTCTCTATGCTCTCTCTGACACTTCTGTCCCTCGTGTTGCTCTTGCTGTGGTTGCTGGTGGAGAAGCTAGGGCCCTGAGATAAATGATTAAGAAATGCAAAGTTGTTTGTGATTTGACGAAAAAGTAGACAAATCTAGCCTGTAAGAGACATATCTTCCTGAGTCTAAAATGTAACAGTAAAAAAGTAAATCCCAGAATAACATACTCTGATTGCTCCACTCAGAGCTATGAAGAAAGCAGCCATAAGAAAACTAAACAAAAACTTGTGTGGTCGACTGATGCAGAATTTTATTTAAACTAATTAAAAGTGACTCTGTCTAGAGCTGCTGACTTGTCACCTCCAGAGACTATAGAGACTAAAATACTGTAGGAGGAAAGGTCAAAGAAAAAATATAATAGATTAAGAGATAAATTAAAAGAAACACTGAGAAAAATAAATATGACATTCTTCTCTCTAGAAGAATAAACCAAATAACTCTAGAAGAATAAACCAAATAACTATAGACTAATAGGAAATCTCCTTGAAGTGAATATTTGAAACTAGTTAAGATAAGCAAAAGAGTAATCTAGAATAGATACTGTATTTCTGTTGTGGGTAAATAATTAAAGAGCTATGACTGACACCTGATCTAATTAACCATTACATTCATAAAGCACATTTGAACTCACACAATACTCTCGGACATTCACATAGATATTACAAATAACACTGAGCTCAGAGATAAACAAACAAACACATGATGTTTTCAATTTAAATTGAATAAGATAAAGAGGTGTCTCTGCTACGACCTGCTCCCTATGTGTGTGAGAGAAGACAGAATTCCCTCGAACCTCCGCCTCGGTTTCTCTCTTCACCATGAAGTCAAAACATACTGATAATTTGAACTCTCTGCTAACTTCAAGGTTTATTAAAAAAACAAAAAACACATGACAAACTTTAACAGACATCCACAGATCAAAGTTATGAATACACAACTCGTGACACACACACAATATCCTCATCATCACCTGAATAGATTCAAAACTGACCTTCTCATAACTTCTGATCATTCTTATCCTGTTAGAGGTGGTGTTGAGAAGCCCTCCAGAGAGGGAGAAATAAGAAGCCACTGTCCACTGCAGACTTAAATATATCATAGAAGGTAAACAAGAAACATGAGCCAGCATGAGTAAAGCTAAAACTTGACTAGCAAGTTTAAATGTAGTTTAGGAAACTACTCTTTGGACATGTGGTGATATAGTTAAGATGTGTAAATTACCAAACACAAGAAATCATGATTTAAGATAAATACAACTTCCCTCAAACGAATAAGACTTTACTTAATGCTAAAAGAAGGAACATAGTGGTGTTATATATTTAAAAGGACATTCAATCGGACTTGACAAAATATCAAAAGGTAATCGCGCGGCAGATGCATTGGCAAAACAAACCGCGGGTTATCAGCCACAAGGGCAAATGATGGTGGTTCCAGCTGAAGAAATGGATGAGCAGTCATCTTGGTCAAAGATTCTTCACATTCAATCTCAAGCATCACCTGAAGAAATTTCAATGTGGATAAATCAAGGCTCAGGGAAAACAGAAGAAGGTGTCTGGTGTAAAAGGGGACGCCCGGCTGCACCAGTAGCCTATCTGAAATCTCTAATCCTTGAGGCACATGGTCCTACACATGTAGGTAGAGAAGAAACAATTAGAAGATTGGACAATTGGTGGCATCCATTTAAAAACCAAATGGTGAAACAAGCACTAATCTCGTGTAATGTTTGCAATCAAGCTGCAATTAGGCCTACTCTCAAACCATTACCAGGACTAACACACCCTTCAGTTTTCTTTCCAGGACAAATGGTTGTTATCGACTATACTGACATGTTGGTCCCAGTTTCTGGATACAGGTACCTGTTGGTGATGGTGGACGCTTACTCAGGATGGCCAGAAGCATATCCTTGCCAGAAAGAAGATGCAAAAAGCGTCTCTAAACATTTGGTAAACCATTACATTCCAACTCATGGTTTTCCCCATTGTCTGAAAAGTGACAATGGCACGCATTTTAAGAACACCCACTTACAACAGGTGGAGCGCCAATTGGGCCTCAAACACAAGTTTGGTTCTGTTTACCACCCCCAGTCACAGGCACAGGTGGAGAGAATGAACAGGACATTGAAGGACAACCTCAACCGAGTCATGATAAGTACCGGAGTCAACTGGCTCGCGGCACTACCAATGGCACTGATAAGTGTTCGAATGTCTGTTAATACCCGGACAGGCTACTCTCCATTCGAACTCCACACAGGTCGCTGTTTTCCAGGACCCCACGCTCCATTACCAATATCAAACCTAAAGGGTAAGACAACACACACGCCATTTGTCTCAACTGTACAGTTTCTTGGCTCCAGGTTCTCCAAGCAGACTGAAGAGGTCCCCGAGCAACCCGTCCCACTGCAAGTCACCCCATGTGTCTACCTGAAGGTGCTCAAGCGAAAGTGGACGGAACCACGTTGGACTGGTCCTCATCGCGTACTGGAAAGGACGTCAACCTGGACAATCCTTCATCACCCCCGTCATCACTGTCTAACGTCTGACTGCTTGGCATGGCACCAAGAGTCGTGTGAGGAATTTTCCCTGCATCAACAACTGCCGCAGGTTTTTGCCCACACACTGAGCACTGAACACTGTCCTGATCAAGAAAAGGTGCAAGACCTCCTTGAATCCGCTGTTTCATTTTGCACTCTTTGAGTTTCGTTACGTTCTCTCGCATTTTTAATAATTTAGCTGTTGCAGACTTAGTATTACCCATGGCTACCAGTATTCCTCGACATGTAATACGCTTGCATGTTTCTCAGGCGATAATTTTAAAGGGTTTTAAAATTTGTAGCAATTTTGTATTCCGTTTTTTATCCGTTTTTATCTCTTGGTTGTTGTCCTCCTTCAGAGGCCAAAAGGGGAAGTTGAAGCCTCATTATATTTCTGTCAATCTGTATGCATAACCTTATCACCTGTATTTGTTCGGGTGACACGCACTGAGTGTTCTATTCAATAAAGGTCAAGCCCGAACACTCAGGAAACGTGTCAATAACTTCTGTCTGTAACTTTCACCCCATTAGTCAGACATAACACCATCTGGATGTTACCTTATAAGGACTTGTGTGCAACGGTAGACAACGGCCTTGTAAGAAAATATGCGCATGTTTTCACAACAGTAGATAACGGCCTTGTAAGAATATATGCACGTCTTTTCACACTCGTAACTCAGAGCTCTGCGCACCTCTCGTTGTTATACATCTTGTGTAACTTCTTAATAAACCTTTTTGCCTGACTTCACGGACCGGACTCTGTCTCTCTACCCAAAGGATCCAACGAATCTGCTCGACTACTTCACTGCCTCAGAACAAGACGACTTGCAGATGTCATCTAGAGTAAAATAAAAAAGATTGTCCCTAATTTATATGCTGCAATAATCAGTATCAAACCCAGAACTACACAAGGAGAGCAGTGTTTCAACAGAATGTTTCTGGCTCCAACTAGTGTCAGAAATGTGTAGCTTTTATTACTTTCTTGCCAGATACTGTATTTCTATTTGTTCTGAAAGCAAGAAAAATCTCATGTTGTGTCAAATCTCTAAGTGGGTGGAGCCCAAGTCCACCATATTTCTGCACTCACTAAAGGGTTTGAGTGCCTCAGACTAGCAGCAGGATTAAATCCAGGCAGTAAAAGTAAAAGTCAAGCTTTTGTTTGACACGCAACACATATCTTCAAAAGGAAGTTGCATTCACTACCAATCTCTGAACACTGGATGAAGATTCTATTGAACAACATTGTCAAGTAAATGAGATTTAGGTTCATATTTTTCATATACATGAATAAGTTGAGTCAACTTGCAACATTAGAGGGGTCCGAGCATTGTTCAAAAAACAAAAAGAAAATAAGGAACGCTTCACGAATTTGCGTGTCATCCTTGCGCAGGGGCCATGCTAATCTTCTCTGTATCGTTCCAATTTTAATTGATGTAACAGCGAACTGTTACAATTGAAGCTACCGTGCCGACGGGTATATAAGGGCGATCGTTTTAGTATTTCCTTCACTCATGGTGAGGTTTACGGCTTGTTCAAGAGCGGAGTGAAGGCTCACGGGAGATCCATTCAAATGTTAACAGACGCTGGCTCACGCGATTGGCTGGATGAGCTCACAGAGACATTCCGCAAGTTAAAAAGGGGGGCCGGAGTGTATGTGGTGGAAGTGTGGGGGAGGGTGAAAATGCTGACAAAAAGTCGTTGGTCTTAATGAGATTTCACTAAACCGGGGCCAAATATGTTGAGTCACAGAAGTGCACATATGACACACAGTGGCAAAAAAAGATTATAAAAAAAGAAAACCAAACTAGTGTGAGCTTGAATGTAGAGAGACCCTATAAGCAGGATTGCTGTTTTGAAAAATATGTTTGGTTTCTCCCAGTGTCAGTCACAGAAAATGCTAAAATGAATTGGTCTGAACTCACTTAAAGGTTTGGCTGCTGAAGCCTCATTATATTTCTGTCAATCTGTTTGCATAACCTTATCACCTGTATTTGTTCGGGTGACACGCACTGAGTGTTCTATTCAATAAAGGTCAAGCCCGAACACTCAGGAAACGTGTCAATAACTTCTGTCTGTAACTTTCACCCCATTAGTCAGACATAACACCATCTGGACGTTACCTTATAAGGACTAATGTGCAACGGTAGACAACGGCCTTGTAAGAAAATATGCGCATGTTTTCACAACAGTAGATAACGGCCTTGTAAGAATATATGCACGTCTTTTCACACTCGTAACTCAGAGCTCTGCGCACCTCTCGTTGTTATACATCTTGTGTAACTTCTTAATAAACCTTTTTGCCTGACTTCACGGACCGGACTCTGTCTCTCTACCCAAAGGATCCAACGAATCTGCTCGACGACTTCACTGCCTCAGAACAAGACGACTTGCAGATGTCATCTAGAGTAAAATAAAAAAGATTGTCCCTAATTTATATGCTGCAATAATCAGTATCAAACCCAGAACTACACAAGGAGAGCAGTGTTTCAACAGAATGTTTCTGGCTCCAACTAGTGTCAGAAATGTGTAGCTTTTATTACTTTCTTGCCAGATACTGTATTTCTATTTGTTCTGAAAGCAAGAAAAATCTCATGTTGTGTCAAATCTCTAAGTGGGTGGAGCCCAAGTCCACCATATTTCTGCACTCACTAAAGGGTTTGAGTGCCTCAGACTAGCAGCAGGATTAAATCCAGGCAGTAAAAGTAAAGCTTTTGTTTGACACGCAACACATATCTTCAAAAGGAAGTTGCATTCACTACCAATCTCTGAACACTGGATGAAGATTCTATTGAACAACATTGTCAAGTAAATGAGATTTAGGTTCATATTTTTCATATACATGAATAAGTTGAGTCAACTTGCAACATTAGAGGGGTCCGAGCATTGTTCAAAAAACAAAAAGAAAATAAGGAACGCTTCACGAATTTGCGTGTCGCAAAGGGGCCATGCTAATCTTCTCTGTATCGTTCCAATTTTAATTGATGTAACAGCGAACTGTTACAATTGAAGCTACCGTGCCGACGGGTATATAAGGGCGATCGTTTTAGTATTTCCTTCACTCATGGTGAGGTTTACGGCTTGTTCAAGAGCGGAGTGAAGGCTCACGGGAGATCCATTCAAATGTTAACAGACGCTGGCTCACGCGATTGGCTGGATGAGCTCACAGAGACATTCCGCAAGTTAAAAAGGGGGGCCGGAGTGTATGTGGTGGAAGTGTGGGGGAGGGTGAAAATGCCGACAAAATGCGGACAAAAAGTCTTTCACTGAACCGGCCAAATATGTTGAGTCACAGAAGTGCACATATGACACAAAGTGGCAAAAAAAGATTATAAAAAAAGAAAACCAAACTACTGTGAGCTTGAATGTAGAGAGACCCTATAAGCAGGATTGCTGTTTTGAAAAATATGTTTGGTTTCTCCCAGTGTCAGTCACAGAAAATGCTAAAATTAATTGGTCTGAACTCACTTAAAGGTTTGGCTGCCTCAGAAAAAGACGACTTGCAGATGTCATCTAGAGTAAAATAAAAAAGATTGTCCCTAATTTATATGCTGCAATAATAAGTATCAAACCCAGAACTACACAAGGAGAGCAGTGTTTCAACAGAATGTTTCTGGCTCCAACTAGTGTCAGAAATGTGTAGCTTTTATTACTTTCTTGCCAGATACTGTATTTCTATTTGTTCTGAAAGCAAGAAAAATCTCATGTTGTGTCAAATCCCTAAGTGGGTGGAGCCCAAGTCCACCATATTTCTGCACTCACTAAAGGGTTTGAGTGCCTCAGACTAGCAGCAGGATTAAATCCAGGCAGTAAAAGTAAAAGTAAAGCTTTTGTTTGACACGCAACACATATCTTCAAAAGAAAGTTGCATTCACTACCAATCTCTGAACACTGGATGAAGCTTCTATTGAACAACATTGTCAAGTAAATGAGATTTAGGTTCATATTTTTCATATATATGAATAAGTTGAGTCAACTTGCAACATTAGAGGGGTCCGAGCACTGTTCAAAAAACAAAAAGAAAATAAGGAACGCTTCACGAATTTGCGGGGCCATGCTAATCTTCTCTGTATCGTTCCAATTTTAATTGATGTAACAGCGAACTGTTACAATTGAAGCAACCGTGCCGACGGGTATATAACGTCGATCGTTTTAGTATTTCCTTCACTCATGGTGAGGTTTACGGCTTGTTCAAGAGCGGAGTGAAGGCTCACGGGAGATCCATTCAAATGCCAACAGACGCTGGCTCACGCGATTGGCTGGATGAGCTCACAGAGACATTCCGCAAGTTAAAAAGGGGGGCCGGAGTGTATGTGGTGGAAGTGTGGGGGAGGGTGAAAATGCCGACAAAATGCCGACAAAAAGTCTTTCACTAAACCGGGGCCAAATATGTTGAGTCACAGAAGTGCACATATGACACACAGTGGCAAAAAAAGATTATAAAAAAAGAAAACCAAACTACAGTGAGCTTGAATGTAGAGAGACCCTATAAGCAGGATTGCTGTTTTGAAAAATATGTTTGGTTTCTCCCAGTGTCAGTCACAGAAAATGCTAAAATTAATTGGTCTGAACTCACTTAAAGGTTTGGCTGCCTCAGAACAAGACGACTTGCAGATGTCATCTAGAGTAAAATAAAAAAGATTGTCCCTAATTTATATGCTGCAATAATCAGTATCAAACCCAGAACTACACAAGGAGAGCAGTGTTTCAACAGAATGTTTCTGGCTCCAACTAGTGTCAGAAATGTGTAGCTTTTATTACTTTCTTGCCAGATACTGTATTTCTATTTGTTCTGAAAGCAAGAAAAATCTCATGTTGTGTCAAATCTCTAAGTGGGTCCACCATATTTCTGCACTCACTAAAGGGTTTGAGTGCCTCAGACTAGCAGCAGGATTAAATCCAGGCAGTAAAAGTAAAAGTAAAGCTTTTGTTTGACACGCAACACATATCTTCAAAAGGAAGTTGCATTGGCCGGGAATCGAACCCGGGCCTCCCGCGTGGCAGGCGAGAATTCTACCACTGAACCACCAATGCTTGATGAACATTCAGGCTTTGAGCCTCAATGCATTACACACAAGCCTTGAATCTCCCCCCTAGCATCCTTAAACCTGGTCTGTGAAAGGCACCTTAGAAATTAAACTTAAGCCCTATTCGCACATGATAAGTATTACCTGGGGACCTCTGGTAAATTGTAATAATTACGGAGAAAAAAGACGTGCGCGCTGCACACTCGGTTACACTACTGTAACAGACTGTGTCTCTTCTGTAAGAATAATGTTGGGGCACATTTAAGTGCAGGGCAGCGCTCTCGCTGTTGAGCGTCTGCATAAGTTGAGAAACGAAGGAAAATAAACGGTTGTTCACTTTATCTTCTCTAAACAAAGAATGCTTGGTAACACCAACTTTCTTTTTCAGTAATTGCGCTCCTTTTTACATCTGTATCTCTAGGTAATGTCAGTAAAAATGACAATTTTACAGACATCGCTTATCTTGTGTGAATGCACGCAGATTTAGGCTTTACTTAAATTACCAGAGTTTCAGCAATGACCACACAACTTCAAAGTAAAAGATAACAAAACACTTTGCATGAAACAGATTTCAGACACAGGAGCTTGAATGTATGAGAAAATCCTCAAAGCAGTGCTGTGTCTCAAATCGCATACTAATCTTAGTATGCTAGAAGTTAGTATGCATCAGTTTAGTATGCATACTAACTAGTACGCAAATTCTCCGTAGATAGTATGTCTCAAATCAAACCCTGAAGCTACACACTAACCGGAAATCACATGACAGCTTCTTCTTCTATTTAACGATGTTTCAAGCAGCTGTTTGAACGCTATCGCCGACACCTGCTGGCAGCACGTTTTGCAACTTTGGAAAAAGAAATAAAGAAAAAATATGAGAATCTAAATAATCGCGAGATATTTAAGCTGGTATCAGCAGCGAAGACGTATTTATCCTCCTACTGCTGCTGAAAATACACATTTAAGTATATGCATATATATGCATTTATATATGACGTAACTTACGTTTAAAACGTCACTAAAATGGCGGCTGTTTAGTATGGTTAGTGTCCATCGAACCATGCTACTTTTGTGGGCGTGTTAGTATGCCAATTTAGTATGCATGGCGAACTAAATTTCGCATACTAAGAATTGAGACACACTAACGTACTAAAAATACTAACTTTTAGTACGCTAGTATGCGATTTGAGACACAGCACTGGTATATGTAGGAGTTAGCGTTGAAAAGAATGGTTCTGGCTCCCCTAGTGTCAACAACAGTAACTGCCATTGCTTTGTTTCCTTGGAAATGCATTTCCATTTGTTTTGAAAACGAGAAAATGTACGAAGGGAATTCAGCTTAATAGAAGGAAACAGAAGTGTCCAATCACCCAAGCATTTAAATATTAAAACTCATTACCAGAGCGATAACAACGAACCGCAGCAAGAGCACAGAGCCAGGATGGAGCAAAAAAACAACAAAAACCAAATATGTGGAATGCAATCTTTTCTTTCACAGAAGCTTGAATGTAATAAAGAACTCATTTAGGCAGCAATATTGAATTTGAATAGGATAGTTTTTGGCTCCCCCAAGTGCCAGAAAATTGTAACTGACATTGTTTCTTAAAAACGAGGAATGGGCAAGATGTGCGTTCTGACTGTTTTATGCATCAGATCAGCAAGGACTGTTTGTGTGTATTGGCCCCTCCTTTTATTAAGTAAGTAAGTAAGTAAGTAATTTGTATTCATGTAGCGCTTAAACAATCAAAACAATACTCAATAAAATATATACTCTAAAGGTCAAGATAATACTGAGAACAACACGGGAGTTCCAGAAAATCAAGTGAGAGATTGTGATCCATGCCTGGCACAAAGGTTTTTTGTTGGCAGGCAATCAGAGGTTTGGGGCCCTTAGCACTGTGAACCTGGTCTAGAAAGGCGCTTTAAAATACCCTTTACCTACTTACTTACTTAGAACCATAGTATCAGCAAAAGTACAGGGTTTAAAACCCTGGTCTGTGAAAGGCGCTTTACAAATACAAATTACTTACTATACGTAATATTCTCCAGTGTTGTTTTTGACAACAATCTTAGATTTAGTCTTTTGGCGTAAAATGCTTATTAGTTCTGGTCAAATTTTAGTCACTACTATATGTGATAATTTTAGTCTTTATTTCTGAGAATTTGCTGAAGCACAACATGCTCAAACTTTGTGTCATGGAAGAGGAACACATTTGCTCAACTTGGCCTTGTCTGCCAGTGCAATTAGGTGCATATTATTTGCAAAACACACATCATACAACCACAGTTCATCTTTGACTTGTGCAAACAATGTAATCAAAATAATTGACATATTCCTGTGGTACAGTGAGGTATGTTGAGGTAAGTTATACCAGAGTTATACATACATGAAAGTTTGAATTAAACATGTTCTTGAGTTTTTGGAACAAAATAAACCACCTTATTAATACTGTAATGTTGTTCCAGGGACTCTGACTTATATATGGATGTTGCGGCGAAGGCCGCTGGGATGGATGACTATGCCCTGATGTTCTTTGGATTAATGGACTTTGGTTTCTCTTTGAGAGTTCTGGTCTCCGGGATCTGGTTGAGGAAAAAACAAAGAAAGGATAGAATAACTCTATTTCTGTAAACAACATAAAAACTCCTGTAAGGGTTTACAGGTGAATACATAACAAACAAATGTAGGTATATGATAAAAAATAAAAATACATAGCTTATCAACTGACCCTGTACCAAAGCTTTCTGATCTTTCATTCTGTGCTGCGACCAAATTATAATCTATCTGTGCTGTTGTGTGTGTGTGTCCCAACTTTATTGTAGGCACACTTAATGCACAGGTACATACTGAGCGTATACATGGCTAAACATGCTGCTAAAGTAACACACACATATAATAAATTGGCATTAGCGTAACAAAAGCTAACTTTAGTCTGAAGTTAGCAGCCCATTTGCGCCAGGAGTATGTGGAAAACTTACTAATTTATTAGCTCACTATGAAATGTATCACGAGCAGATTGTCGAGTAAATGATATGTAGGCTATACAATATGTTAACAGCACTTGTAACTTACCTTCGTAATCATCATCCATTGTCTGTGATGAGTGACAACAGTGTGCCGTGTTGAGCATGTTGTGCGCTGAATGCCAGGTGGTGGGTATGACCAAACAATGATAGAATGCAGCAGCAGATACTTTTAAGGTTTGACACACACATTAGGCAGAAATGTCATGCATTTGTCACCACTAACATTTTGGTCCATTCTCATCTCAGCATGTTTTAGTCATTAAAGAACCAGGTTCATCTCGTCACTGTCTCGTTATTGTCATGAAAAAAAGTGGCGTCAACGAAAACAACACTGATATGCTCGATAATTGGTTCCACTACAACCTGACTTTAACTCTAACACAGGTTTCATTTTTAAACATCAGAGCATTGAGAAAGGTTGTGTTCCTACCTGGTCAGCAGTACTCTCATCTCATCTCAAGCAGAGGCAGTAAGTAGTTCTTTTATAAAGAAGGACACGGCGGAGGAAGAGGGGAGGCACCAGGAGAAGGCGCCGGGGGCGAGGGGCCGGAGGGCCAACCGGCGAGGGAAAGCCAGCTAACCAGTCTGAGGACAGTGCACCAGGGCAAGCCCGTGCCCCAGAAGACCCCCCGGCCACCAGGCCACCACCCCGCCCACAAAAGAGAACCATAGGAAGACAGGCCAGAGGGACAGAAAGCCACCACAGCAGCAGCGGCGCGGTCCGCGCATGCCCCGCAATAACACAACCAGAAGTTCGGTTGTGTACCACCAGGAGCCGGGGAGCAGCACGGCCAGGTACCAGTTCAAGTCTTCCGGTGAGTGTCTCCCGGGTCACAGGGAGGCCATGGTCATGAGTGCAGGGAAACCATAAAGCCTGTGACAGCCACAGCCTTCCCCCTCGTCATGAGCACCAGGCGGACCAGCAGCATTCCATGGGCGGCCCACGGTCTCTGTGGTACCAAGGTCCGCCCATCACATCGCCAGCCCATTTTCCCAGCTTACTATGCGGCACCAGGGGGGACAGCAGCATTACATGGGCGGCCCACGGTCTCTGTGGTACCAAGGTCTGCCCATCACATCGTCAGCCCATGTTCCCAGCTTACTATGCGGCACCAGGGGGGACAGCAGCATTCCATGGGCGGCCCACGGTCTCTGTGGTACCAAGGTCCGCCCATCACACCCGCCAGCTTTTTTCCCAGCTTACTATGCGGCACCATGGGGGACAGCAGCATTACATGGGCAGCCCACGGTCTCTGTGGTACCAAGGTCCGCCAATCACACTGGCCAGCCCATTTTCCCAGGTTACTATGCGGCACCATGGGGGACAGCAGCATTACATGGGCAGTCCACGGTCTCTTCGGTACCAAGGGTCCGCCCATCGCTTGCGCCTTCCTCCCGCCATGTACCTGCCCATTTTGCGGCCCCACTTCCCGGGTAGCCCCCGAAAGACCAACCACCCCGGCCATGCACCTCCCAGCAGCCAGGGACGCAAACGCCCCCAAACCAGCACATGCCACAAAGGGCACACGCAGAGAGTCACAGCCACAACTGCAGTGGGCATCCATCCCAAGAAGAGCCCACCCACAGCCCCCATCATGGACAAGGTAGGATGCCACCCAGGCCAGAGGGCCATCCAGAACAACTAGCAAACCCCAAGCCCCATCCCCAACAGTCCATGTGTTGGCTGGGGTGTTGGGGGTGGCGAAAATTGTTACAGAAAATTGTAACTGTCATTGCTTTGTTGACATAGGCTTTATTTCTATTGTCAGTTTTCATTAGTAAGTAAGTAATATCTTGTCAGACAAAAGTCTTGTTTTCTTTGGAATTGTAAACCGTGTGTAAATCTCTGAAACTGACTCAACCTAGCTTTAATTTTAACACAAGTTTCATTTTTAAACATCAGAGCAATGAGAAAGTATGTGTTCCTACCTGGTCAGCAGTACTCTCATCTCATCTCCAGCAGAGGCAGTAAGTTGTTCTTTTATAAAGGAACAAAGTCGTCATCCAACCACATACCAGGTGTGATGTCAGATTCCTCATCGTCACTGGACTGAGTGGACATTTCTAATGAAACAAAAACCTGAATAACAGAAATTAAAAAAAATATTATTTGTAAAACACACACCATACAATCCTTCTTCATCTTTGAACTGTGCAAACAATGTAATGAAAATAATCAATTATTACTGTGGTACAGTGAGGTGTTCTAAGTTATACCAGACTTACATATCCATGAAAGTATGAAACAAACATGTTCTTAAGGTTTTGGAACAAAATAAACCACCCTTTAAATAGGGTAAGGTTGTTCCAGGGACTTATATTTGGATGTTGCGGCGAAGGCCGCTGGGATAGATGACTATGCCCTGATGTTCTCTGGACCACCAGGTTTCTCTTTGAGAGTTCTGGCCTCCGGGATCTGGTAGAGGAAAAAACAAAGGAAGGATAGAATAACTCTATTTCTGTATACAACATAAAACTCCTGTAAGGGTTTACAGGTGAATACATAACAAACAAATGTAGGTATATGATAAAAAATAAAAATACATAGCTTATCAACTGACCCTGTACCAAAGCTTTCTGATCTTTCATTCTGTGCTGCGACCAAATTATAATGTATCTGTACTGTTGTGTGTGTGTCACAACTTTATTGTAGGCACACTTAATGCACAGGTCCATACTGAGCGTAAACATGGCTAATCATGCTGCTAAAGTAACACACACATATAATAAATTGGCATTAGCGTAACAAAAGCTAACTTTAATCTGAAGTTAGTAGCCCATTTGCGCCAGGAGTATATGGAAAACGTACTCATTTATTAGCTTACGATGAAATGTATCACGAGCAGATTGTCGAGTAAATGATATGTAGACTATACAATATGTTAACAGCACTTGTAACTTACCTTCGTAATCATCATCCATTGTCTGTGATGAGTGACATTAGTGTGCCGTGTTGAGCATGTTGTGCGCTGCATGCCAGGTGGTGGGCATGACCAAACAATGATAGAATGCAGCAGCAGATACTTTTTAGGTTTGACACACACATTAGGCAGAAATGTCATGCATTTGTCTGACAGACCACCACTAACATGTTGGTCCATTCTCGTTTATGTTTTAGTCATTAAAGAACCATGTTTATCTCGTCACTGTCTCGTTATTGTCATGAAAAAAAGTGGCCTCAACAAAATTATTTCGTCATCGCTGACGAAAACAACACTGATATGCTTGATACTTCTTAATCCTTAGAAAATACCTTACATTGGTTGCATTACAACCTGGCTTTAACTCTAACATGAGTTTCATTTTTAAACATCAGAGCATTGAGAAAGGTTGTGTTCCTACCTGGTCAGCAGTAGTCTCATCTCATCTCCAGCAGAGGCAGTAAGTCGTTCTTTTATAAAGAGTGGACATTTCTGATGAAACAACAACCTGAATATCAGTAATAATCATTTAATTTGAGGTCAAAAGGTACAATAACACATAAATTAAATTAGTTTCCAAGTAAGCTTAAACATTTCCATTAAATAGTCTCGCAGAATATTACCACAAAGTTATGACAGAACTTTATTTAAAGATCATGTCATGTTTCAACAAGACCCCGGGAGTGTCGGCTTCACTGCTATGGGAAACTCTCAAGGCCTATATTAGAGGTGAAATAATCTCATACACTAACTACGAGAGAAGATTAAAAAACACTAAAATTAAAGAATTAACAAAACGCATCAGTCAGCTGGACTTGATCTACGCATCCTCCACATCACCTGACCTCTATAAGGAGCACCTTTCCCTAAAAACTGAATTTGAACTATTATCCACAGACCAAGCGACTGAGATGTTATTAAAATGTAGATTCAACTATTACGAGCATGGTGATAAGGCCAGTAAATTATTAGCATATCAGTTACGACAGATTTCAGCCTCACGACAAATAACTGAAAATAGCAACTGATCATAAACAGATAAACAATGAGTTCAGAGACTTCTACAAAAATCTGTACAAGTCAGAGAATAAGGCAGATATTTCATATTTTTAAAGTTTTTTCAGATCACTTGATATTAATTATTTCTCCTGATCAAACAGGCTTCATTAAAAATAGACAATCTTTTTTTAACTTGAGAAGGTTAGTCAACATAATCTATACCTCATCCAGTCACATAACTGCTGAAGCTGTTATATCTCTTGACGCAGAAAAAGCCTTTGAGCGGGTAGAGTGGCCATACCTTCTTTACACTCTTGACAGATTTGGATACAGCAGGAGATTTATCAACTGGATTAGATTGTTGTACTCCTCACCTCAAGCCTCTGTACGTACAAACAACAGTAATTCAGAACACTTTTCGCTCTACAATTCAATTCAATTTTATTTAAAGTGTCTTATCATAACAAAGTTATCTCAAGACACTATACAGTTGAAATAAGACTACAGATGCACCAGACAAGGATGCCCTTTGAGTCCACTGCTGTTTGCTATTGCAGTCGAACCTTTGGCTGTAGCGCTCCGCTTTAATCCTAAAATTACTGGTATAACAAGAAATGGCGTGGAGCACAAAGTCTCACTTTATGCAGATGATCTCTTATTATACATTTCTAACTTATGCACGACAGTACCGGAAACACTCAGGGTCCTTGAAACATTCAGCTTTATATCAGGCTATAAGATAAATGTAAATAAAAGTGAATTATTTCCAGTTAACACCTTAGCAACTCAATATCAATTACATAGTTTACCCTTTAAAGTAGCACATGAAAGTTTTGTTTATCTAGGAATTACAATTACACACAAATATCAAGGACTGTTCAAGGCAAACTTTCAGCCCTGCTTTGAACGAATGCAAAAGGATTTTGAGCGCTGGTCACTACTACCTCTTAATCTTGATGCAAATTCTGTTAAAATGAACATTTTACCCAAATTCTCATCGTTTTCTTTATCCAAACCCCCAGAGCCCCCTGATCGCCCGCCGTACAGCTGCGACATCCACAGGTCGACATACGCTCTGCAAAAATCCAGGCAAGAACCCGGATGTTTTTATAACTAAAGGCTGCTCAACAGCACTGTCTGAAACTGAACATATAATCATTTATTGATTTACACGCCAAAAAATCGTTTTATCTCTGGTCATCAGAACATTTGGAATGTATAACATTTATAAGTATTTCGGCACCAACCTTCTGCGGAGACTTGTGGTGTGACTACGTAGTTTACCAAAGTCATACTTTAAACATTTGGACCGATTTTTGAGCAGCGTGAATCACACACAATCAGATTGAGGTGAATTAATACTCAAGGTGCACAGGATTATCAGATGCACTGTCGATTCCGAAAAAAATTCACCTGGAAGTTCGACGCAGTCTTGTCTTGGTCTGGTCTTTCCGAAATCAAGCGTCTCCTTAGATGATCGTAGTCTCGATACACATGGCAGTTATATTTCTGCAATGAAAAAAACGACACAAGTGAGACCAGTTTTATGATCAAAAACTGCTGCTCTCAACTTAGTTTTTGCGTTTTACTACTTACCATTTACCAGTATTGTTGTAAACACTCATGAATCAAGTGAATACAGAGCAGAAACTTTGATGATTCTATTTGATGTTGAAGGTCTTTGGGTCAAAGTCAAGCATTATAGTAATAAAAGTCCAGGAATGAATAATAACTTGGTCGTTTTCATCTCTGTTACACCTGTATTCAATGTTTATTAAATTAATTTAAATAAAAAATCCTTCTAGTTCAACTTAAATGTTAATAAAATGTTGAATTAGTCGCTAAAATGTTGAATTAGTCGCTCAACTGTTCATGTCAGGTAACATGCTAGCAAGGAGAGCACGTGGTGAATCGAAAGCTAGTAGATTTGTCGTCGACACCGAATTGAGCCAAATCATGAATTATCAAATATATATAATCACACGTGTCCTGTCTATGATGTGTATTATTGTTTTTATATATATGGAATAACTGTTCATGCGTTTTCCCCTGATAAATTCAAGTTAAGGTTCATTTTTAACAATTCAAACAAAAACTAAATACATATTTTATACAGACACAGGCTTACATACATATTACTTACAAAAATACTCGGGTAAAATTAGCAAAAAACATTTACAATATTTACAATATTAATCCTTCAGTGTCGACAAGGAACCATTTTAATATTCACACGAAATTAAAGAAAACGGTCAAACAAACCTCAATGACGTCGACAGTCGCAAAGCTTTTGGAAACTTGTTGAAAATGTTGATATATTAAGAGGGAGAAGGAAGGAAGAAAAAGTCCGTCGACACAGAACCAAGAGTTACCTGAAGTGGTTTCGAACTTGTGAGCGACTTCAACAACAAGCTGGAGATGACGCGGACGGGCCGTTTCAAAATAAAAGCATGTGGAAATACGCACATATATTTTCTATCATTAATCATAAAATATCATCGGTAAACTGGACTGCGATTCAATTGATTTTCTATAATATATTAGAACGCAGTTTGATTTTTTTTTTTTTTTTTTAAGATGAAAGAATAGCAAAACAATTTCTCTTTATTTCTCTTTGTTCTTGTTCTTATTTTATTTTTATGAATAATTTCTGTATTGCTGTGTCTAATTGTAAAAATCAATTTCCCGAAGGAGACCTCCTGAGGGATCAATAAAGTTCTACCTAACCTAACCTAAATGGCAAAAAATCTTAAATACGCAAAAGTTCGTTTCTAGGTCTCTTTCAAACGTATGAATAGGGAAAACCAGCAAAAATTACTTTTGATCACCATTTTATTATCATACTACAACTTAATTCAGTAATTTGTTATGTTTATAATATTAAAAGACAGACAAAGTATTTCTAACACAGAGAACAACAAAGAATTTAAACCAGGATTTGAACTTCATTCAAACAACAAACACCAGGCAGGTTTATTGATCAAAATACTTTATTAATAATAGAATTAATAGTTGGTACAGATGCATGGTCAACGTATCGATAATGTGTTCACAAGTGATAAGGCACTGAGGTTCTAGCTTGCAAGAGTGGTCCAAAACACAGCTTGACCCCTGGACCTCCAGAGGTAAATGTATGTGAAGGACGGATCATTAAATAAGCTTTGTAAAAGTCCTTTAGATATTGTATAAAAAATGTGATTAAACTTAATGAAGCCTTATTTTCAGAGTCACCTCGACATCACTCCCTGTTCTACACTATATTGCTTTGAACGGATATTCTATGGAACTGCACGTCACTTATGAACCACCTGCTGATCTCTCTGAATCGTTTCATGAAGCTTCATCAGCACCATTTAAAACTTCTTTCATCAGCTGTACAAGATGTGTTGGACAAATACAATAGTTTGACGTTGACAATATTCTTAACAGTCAGATCATTCATGTATTTTTCAGACTAAAGAGTGCCCTGGATTAAAAAGGCGTATGTACTATAGTATTTAAAGGCTTCTGGCTATGGAGCCTGGTGGAGTAATATCTCGGAGCCTCCCGTCCTTGTATTTTGAAGCCTCCATGAGAAGAATTGTTCCATAAAAAAATTGTAATGAATCTACATTTCAAGCTCGTTTGTAGCAGAAATTAAACGAATAACAATAAAGACAGAACGTACTCAGAGTAATTATCGTGAGCACCTCAATACAAAAGGGACGATACATTAAAATGAACAAAACTTTATACCTATAACTCTTAAAAGGAACAGATTACTCTGAAAATAATCCCAACCCTTAGTCGACATGAGGGTGAGAAGAAAATTAGTTTTATAATAGGTACCATCATCATTTGAAGTGTGAGGGGAAAATACAGCGTTTCTATGGCAGCTAAAGTTTGAGCTGTTGGTCACATGAAAGAACGCAAAAGTTGAACGTTTGATGATAAATTAACCAAATAATTGATGACTTAGACACTATCTGAGAGAATCGTCTATAGTTTGGCGCCAATGACAGGTTTGTCAGAGCAGAACTCTTTCCACCAGGTGGCGCGCTCGAGCACGTGAGGGGCTTGCATCATAGTGGACCAGATGTTCTTGTAGAGCTGAAAGAGAGAGAACGTTCATCATCATTATCACGCCAGGCAGTGTGTGTGTTGGGGTCACTGCACGGGTCTCACCTGTCCATCAGCTTTGCCTATCGCGGAGTTGAGGATGAAATCCGGCGGAGCAATACTATCCACCAGAGCTACCGAGTCGTCCTTCAGCTGAGAAAAGAAGATGCTCATCAGAGATACTTTTGATGAATCGACTTCACTGCACTCGTGTTGGACTTCATGAAGCTTTAGTCCACTAGGTGTCACCTTCTGCGCCCCCTATAGTCGAATTCTGTTAAACAGATATCCTTGGGAACCTCACAACCCTTTTTCAACTGAGGGCGCCCCCTACTGATCTCTTACAAATATGACACTGTTTCATGAAGCTTCATCAGCATGGAACCACAGTAACAAAATGAGATGGACATGACCAGAGATGGTCGAAGGTGTGATGAACTTTTTCAATTAACGAGTTTCAATAGATTGAAAGAATTTTGGTAATGTCATATGCAACTAGTGATGGGTCGATGAAGCTTCATGAAACAGTATCGTTATCTTCAGAGTCCACTAGATGTCACTCTTTGCTTCAAAATCTAGTGCTTTGAACAACTAGTCCTCAAAACCTCACACCATCTGTTTTAACTAAGGGCGCCACCTTCTGTGGTCTTTCATGATTTTTAAGCAATGTTCTAGCCAATAATCAAAAATATTATGTTCGTACTTTCTCTTTTACTGAACTAAGAGAGTAATAGTTGTACAATATATACATTTCAAACCCTTTAAATTAAATTCAACTTCAGTATTGAACATTCAGATAGTGTTGATGACAATGTGCAGCAGGAGAAACTACTTCAGGGTCCAGAATAAATGGGTCACATTCATCGCGATGTCTTTTCAGGATCATGGCATGATCCTGAACCACCTGACCTAGTCTCAACCTTTTTTCGATTCCTAATCACCCATTTTGGAAACTTACTGTTCCCAAAATGAGAGTCAGTTCATTTTGCATCTTTGCTTGTGTTATTAATAATGTGATCCCTGAACTTTCCACCACATTCCCGAATTAATTATAGTTACATTGTAGTTACAGTCCATGAAATATAAATACTGGGGTCATACTTAGTCCAGGGCTCAGCTGTATGAAGACTACAGAGGAAGAATACTTTGTGTGACTTATGCAAGCTGGAATAACGCTTAATACAATTCTACCAAATCTATCAACTCGAACAAATGATTCCAACAAATGTTAAGATTAAGGGAAACACATGGATTGGAAACATATGGAATGTTGTCAGTGAACATACCTGAGTGCAAAGTTCCAGAATGGCCGTCTGAATTAACTGGGCCGGCTGCTTCCCGCTAAAGTAGCCACCTGTACAAAAGTAACATGAGGTCAGAGTTCTCTTAAAACTGAGTAGGAAAATGAGAAAATATAGAAACAACAATAAACTAAGATTTTTTTTTCACAACACTGTATTGATATTTACCAGTATGTATTTATTTCTGGCTCCCATATTTTATCAAAGTTCTTTTATGATTAAAATTTCAATAAAATGGGTTAATAATCAAATATATTTACAATTATCATGCAAATATTCACCACGTTTGTTCATTTTTGTGTTTCAATAAAACTTCTGGACGCTAGATGGAAGCAGTCATTACTAACTCCTCAGCTAAAGAAAAGAGGAAATCCTGCGAGATCCCAGCAGTGACTGAGGACAGGAGGATACAGTCACTTACATAAGTAATTTCATTGTGACGAGAGATCCTTGCCCAGACACCCCCCTCAACCCATGTACTTGTAAGGTGGCTCATCTTACGTACCCTGGTACAGTGTCGCCATGTGGTTGCTAAGACTCCACAGTCCATACAGGGCACACAGTTTTCGGAGGACTGGTTTGAGACCCTCAGGTGTGTCCTCGGCCGAGACAGCGGAGTTGAACCTGCGCAGGCACTCGTGTTCGATGTAGGCGAGCGACACTGAGCGGCAGTAGTACACCTAGAAACACAAATATAAACCTCTGTCTTACTAAATTGACTTTTTTAAAATGGCATGACTCCATATGTCTCCATGCATGTCGTGGCTTCTATCTATCTATCTATCTATCTATCCATCTATCTATCTATCTTATCCATTTCATACCAGCTCAACATTCTAGTTGCCATCCCCTGATGAGTGGCTGCTTGGCTGCCTTACAATAACATCTTTGTGTGCACATTGTGCCAAAAGAAAACAAAAAGCATGTACTGATTGATTAGAAAATTAATAATAATAAATCACTGTGCTGAGATCATCATGATTATTGACAAATTTAAAACTCTTTCTCATAAACTTGGGATAAATAAGTGTATGACTAACTGGCCTGCAGAGCAAAGGTGCCAGTTGTCGTTGGTAATGCGTTGTGGGTTAACGACTGTCCAGTTAACATCTATCGGCCGAATCGTTTTCAAATTAGTGTCTCGTTTCTGTGCGAGTACACAAGTGAGATCTTGGTGTTTTACTCACCATACTGTTGTTTCGAGCCTCGAACTCTGTGCTGCACTCCCTCCTCTGCTGCTCCAACCTCTTCTGACTCTCCTCCAGCAGGTAACACACCAGCCATTTGTAGGCCGCCAGAGACACTTGACACACAAAGTAAACACACACATTCAATTAGAACAGGTTTGGCATGAACAAGTTGAATATCATTACAAAACACATTAGCAATTCAGAGATGACGTTGAACATCATCTTTCCTTCAGAGGTTGTCACAGCAAGTCAGTCTCTTCCACCTTATTGTATTTATTTATTATTTATTTATTTATTTTAAGAAACATCTTAAGACGTTTCTATTTGTTCAGGCTTTTCCTTGATTTTCTGGAACTCCTGTTGTGTTATCAGTTTTATCTTGATCTTTAAAATATATACTTTATTGAATATTGTTTTGATTGTTTAAGCGCTTTGTGACCCTGGTCTGGAAAAGCGCTATACAAATAAAAATGACTTACTTACTTAACTTATCCTGACTATTGTTCCTGCTCACATTTGTCCTCTCTGAATAATGTAGGATATTCCTAATGAATAGCCATCACAATATGAAGGAAAACATGGCGAGAATTGTGTTTAAAGGGAACATGATGCTATTGGACACCAAGAACAGAATTCAATCGTTTAATATTACCATAATTATTCTCCTTTTTTACATATTCTAATAACAATTATTCAAAAATAGATTTTCTAAATTCAGTATTTTCCCATTCATATTCTTTTAAATTCAATATAAATTCAATGTAAAAATGATGTTATAATAGTAACACCAGAGTAATCAGAGCTACTTGTTCGAACAGCGATCAAATGATTGGCTCACAGTTGGATTAAGTAGCTCGGTTGTAGGGATGTTCATCTAAGACGGTGTGAAGCCAGGTGTACCTGCAGGGTCGCTGCATTCCTCGGCTGTAGTTGCTGTGAACTTGGTGACGATAATTTGGTTGAAATCATCCAGAAAATCAGCTGTGTGAAGAGGGGTCTCGATCCGACGACCTTCTGGAACGGCAACACGGTCATGAAAAAAGGCTCGTGACTTTGGAGAACTCAAATGGACTCACTGTGCTTCTTAGCCTCCATCAGGCCGAGCAGGTAGTTGCTGGTCTGCTGCAGCAGCACGTTGTTGTCTCCTTCATACGTGCAGCTCGGGTCGTTGTCATTACGCAGCTCACCGAGGCGGCTCACTGGGAGGAAGAGAGGAAACTTACACAAATAACAGAGGATTTCATCAGGAGATAACAGAGACTCACTAGCTAGATAGCCGTGACCTCCGCACGCCTCCCTGCACTCCTGGATGCCCCTCTGAGCCAACCAGGACGACAGCGGCTTACAGGAGCAGGAGAGGGCGTGAATCTCTCGCCCGAGATCCGCCTGGAACGACCAACATCTCTCATCACAACCAGACAAAACATTCCACGGGAACCACAGAATCCTGATTGAAGACGTGCTCACTTGTCTGTCGCTGTTATCCCTCATCACTTGACCCATCTGCAACTCCACGTAGCTTCGGAAGACAAACTCGTTGAGCTGGTGAACGGCATACGAGCAGGCGAGGTACGGCAGCAGACGCCATTGCTATTAAATAAAACATCAGAAGAGAGAAAAGTTATGATTCAATAGAAAGTTAGATGCAGTCGTATCTATTTATCCATCCATCCATCCATCCATCCATCCATATCACTGTTCTACTGATGGTTCCACGCACACGGTTCAGGACCAGAGGAGAGAAATCCTTCCAGACTGTTGCTCCTAAGCTTTGGAACGATCTCTGTGTTTGATGATCTACTGACTCCTTCAAGAAACATCCGTGTTTGATGATCTACTGACTCCTTCAAGAAACATCTGTGTTTGATGATCTACTGACTCCTTCAAGAAACATCTGTGTTTGATGATCTACTGACTCCTTCAAGAAACATCCGTGTTTGATGATCTACTGACTCCTTCAAGAAACATCTGTGTTTGATGATCTACTGACTCCTTCAAGAAACATCCGTGTTTGATGATCTACTGACTCCTTCAAGAAACATCTGTGTTTGATGATCTAGTGACTCCTTCAAGAAACATCTGTGTTTGATGATCTACTGACTCCTTCAAGAAACATCTGTGTTTGATGATCTACTGACTCCTTCAAGAAACATCTGTATTTGATGATCTACTGACTCCTTCAAGAAACATCTCTGTGTTTGATGATCTACTGACTCCTTCAAGAAACATCTGTGTTTGATGATCTACTGACTCCTTCAAGAAACATCTGTGTTTGATGATCTACTGACTCCTTCAAGAAACATCTGTGTTTGATGATCTACTGACTCCTTCAAGAAACATCTGTGTTTGATGATCTACTGACTCCTTCAAGAAACATCTGTGTTTGATGATCTACTGACTCCTTCAAGAAACATCTGTGTTTGATGATCTACTGACTCCTTCAAGAAACATCTGTGTTTGATGATCTACTGACTCCTTCAAGAAACATCTTAAAACGTTTTTATTTGTTCAGGCTTTTCCTTGATTTTCCTCCTGTTGTGTTATCAGTTTTATCTTGATCTTTTAAGTATATATTTTATTGAATATTGTTTTGATAGTTTAAGTGCTTTGTGACCCTGGTCTGGAAAAGCGCTATACAAATAAAAATGACTTACTTACTTACTTACTACTTTCCTGATCTCTTTTTTATATTATATCAAGCTGCAGTCAGGAACAGAAAACCCCCTTGTCATTTTTAACCCATGGTGGTTAAAACAGGTCATTAATTTGCACAGAAGATTAACATAAACACAACCACGGAACTACAACTCCAATCCTGCGCTAATGGCAGCAAATTGGTCCCTACGATACTGTATTTAAATTCTATTGCTATCAGTTGCAATTTCAAAAGTGACCGACAGCGGTGATGGTCTGGCTGGGCAGCAAAGCATTGTGGGAGCCATTCAGGCGTAAGAGGGTTGCAAGTTCAAATAATATAACAATAAATAAATGTCGTTATAAAAAACTAAAGTACAAAATGTAAAAGTCATTACATTATAGACTCACCTGTAACTGGTACTCCAGCACCGGGATCTCCTCCTTGTCTGAGGGTCCAAACTGTCTTCTGGTGGCAGAGAAGCGAATGGCCACAGAGAGAGCCAAGTTGAGGTTGTTTAGAGACATCTTGGTGATGCTCACTCTGCCTCCCGACAACGCTCCCAGTGATGCGCCAAAACGCTTGTTGGGATCCTGTATAAATAAAAGATGAGTTGATGTCAACAACACAACTAATAATAATAAAACATTTTATTTATAAGGCGCCTTTCAAAACACAAGGACACCCTACAGGCAGTTTATAAAACTGTGAAAAAAACCTGAACACCTTTAAAGTTAAGAGAAAATTCAAAATAAAATTTAAAAAAAAGCCGAACACCTTTAAAGTTAAGAGAAAATTCTAAATTTAAAAAAAAAATGCTGAACACCTTTAAAGTTAAGAGAAAATTCTAAATACAATTTTAAAAAAAGTTGTTTTTTTTAAAGGTGAACAACATAAAATTGACATTATAAAAATAATTACAGTGAATAAGCCATTTTAAAAGGTGGGTTTTTAAAACGGTCAGTGTGTAAATGATGCGAATGTCTGGTTGGTAGGAGTTCCAGAGGCGAGGGGCAGATCGGCTGAAGGCTCTGGACCCCATGGTGGCCATAACAAGCAGGTGGGATGGTGAGGTTGATGGAAGAGGAGGATCTGAGCGGGGGGTGTATTTTGAGGAGATCAGTCAGGTAGGGAGGGGCACTGTTGTTCAGAGAAGGATTTTGTAGTGGATATGGAGGGTGATGGGGAGCCAGTGAAGTTGTTGAAGAACAAGGGTGATGTGATTGACAGAGGGGTGATTGACAGAGGGGTGATTATCCAGGCAACATTCTGTACAATTTGAAGTTTGTGAGGGAGACCAGAGAGGAATGAGTTGCACAGTCTAAGTGGGATGTGACCACGGAGTGGACCAGGATAGAAGTGCTGGAGACCAACTTCGAAGAAGAGTGAATGTTCATTACCAATGTTCTCATGTAGTTATTGAGCTCATGAAGGCAGCGATTAATTTCCTCAATAATCCACAATTCCTTTTATATAATTGAATGCAATCTTGCTTATGTATAGATTCTTGTACTTACTAACTTCAAACCCATTTTATGTTGGTATCAACCAACATGTGTGGCACTGTAGTATTACTCCAGGTGGCGCAGTAGTATTACTCAGTAGTATTACTCCGCGTGGCACAGTATCCTGTGTGTGAGGCGCCAAAGTAATTCTCTGCAAGGTGCAGTAGTATTACTCCCAAGGCACCATAGTATTAAGTAGTATTAGCAGCAAGGATCTGTAGTATTTCAAAGCACTGAAGCATAACTCTGTAGTCGGCGCAACTGTATGAAACAAAAGACCTGTTTATTAATATCACACCTTAGAGTCCAATAAATATGAAACTTTTTTGACACATAATTTGGACCGCGGGCTGTGAGTTTGTCACATGTGAACCACCTTAAGTGCATGTTTGCAGTTTATATTTTAAAACATGGGTGACAAACATGTACGCTGTTACTTGGCTTACATGCAGTAATTGGATGTTTTTATCTAAAGCCAGTTTTTATCTATATACAGAAGGAAAAATAATTTAATAATTTAGCTTCCCACTGAGTCGTCATCTATTGTCAGCTTGTCCTAAGCATCAGAGAGTATTTAACCTCTCATGAGAGCTGCTGCACTTATTTGCCAGAATCTTCTCAGCAGCTGCTCTATGTATGATTTTGGCCCCTATGCAATTTTTTTTTCTATAGTGGAAGAATGATGGAGTCGATCACGTCCCTTTGAACACAGACATTCAGTTGATGGCTTCGGCTTCATTTAGACAAAAATGTTTTAAACCACATGAACATCAAACACAGAAAGTGCACTTTGGCACTTTTGTTAAAACTAAAAAGCCTTACAATCGATTTCGTCCATTTCTCACCTTAAAGGGAGAAACATAGCGACCTTCAGGGGTGACGTCTCCCGTCTTGTTCAGAAGATTCTCCCGTGGAATCCTCACATTGTCGAACATCACAAAACTGGTAGATGAAATAAAAAGAATAAAGTTGTTGATATCAATTAGTTCCTCTCGATTGTACATCAGTCTTCAGTCTCTCCTCTGATTTCTATTTTCATGTAAAAAAGTACAGGTAATATATCATTTGTAAGAACTCAACTTCTCATCCTAGCTTTTAACCTAAAGAAGCACATTTCCACTGCTATGATTAAAAGTATCCAAACAGTTCTAGATACAGGTTTCCTTTTCCTGCATTTAATTTATTAAGTCAACAGTTGTCTTCTGTATCAATATATTCACTGTCCTTACTAAAACTCTAAATGATGAGTTCCATGACTCAAATGCTCTGCCTAGATGTATCTTTGGTGCCCTCTAGTGGTGAATTCGAGTAGCCAACACACGAAAACAAGACATTCGGTCAGACAAAATATTTCTCACCCATTATCCAGTCCATTGTGCCCTATTTTTACCCCCATATCTCCGACCAGAACTCCGGGCAGAGCCAACAACGTCTTCGGATCTCTCACCTGTGTCACAAATGTATCTTTTTTATTGCAAATGAAAAGATTTAGAAAAGTTAAAACAGTCTCAAAAAGATCACAGATCAGTGGAGTAGGTTTTTTTTACAAGACCAAGAACTCAAAGATCTGATATTTTAAGTTTCAGTTCCACATAGAAAAATAATGGGTTGTATTGATGGAGAGTGTTGATCCTTCAATATAGCAGAGCATTGAAACAATGTGGAAAAAAATGTAGAGAATATTAAATGTAATTTATATAAAAATTAAATATAAATTCAAGTTTTTATTCAATTTCTTTTTAGTGCTCATTTGAGGCAACACTATTCTAAGACGACACCACCCCTTAACTGTTTAAGATTATTTTGATAAAGTTGTAATTGGAACACAAAAAAATATATTCCAAGAAGCTGACCAAAGCTTGTTGGTGTGGAAGGTTGTAGGTTCTCATCCAATCCAGCTAATTAGGGAACATTATTTTTACCTTGTTTTAATCTTTTCGAATCGCAAAATAAACTTAATTTATGGTCATTGCTGAGACAAGGGTCTTGGCTCCCACAGGATCAGTTAACACGTACCGGCACGATGAACATGTGGAGGCCTTGACAGACCTGGTCCGGCGTGTAGAGCTGAGCAAACAGCTGGATGTGGGTGGCGTTCTTACCCAGGTTGCCCACCCAAAACTTTGCTGCCTCGAAATCTGGGGAGTTGATGACAAACTCCTACAAAACAGATCATCATCAGATGAAGCGTCGCTCGGTGAGCACATGAAGACGCTCGCGGGCGGACCTGTGTGGACGGGTCGTAGGTGGCGGTCGTCCTCAAGGCTCTGGTGTTGCTGCCGTGGCTCAGCTCCGTCAGTCCGAAGCAGCCGAATATCTGAAGGAGGTTAGAGATTTGTAGTTTGTGGTAAAAATACATCCATGTAGTCAAGCATCATATTGTGGCTAATAATTACATTCACAAGGCAATAATCGAACTTAATTATAATGACAAAGAGTTTTTTCTGAGATAAAAGCATACAGTTAGTCTGCGTTATTGTAAGTAAGTAAGTAAGTAAGTAATATTTATTTATATAGCGCTTTTCGAGACCAGGGTCACAAAGCGCTTAAACAATCAAAACAATACTCAAAAAAGTACATACTTTAAAGATCAAGATAATACTGAGAACAACACAGGAGTTCCAGAAAATCAAGGAAAAGCCTGAACAAATAGAAACGTCTTAAGATGTTTCTTAAAGGAGTCAGTAGATCCATCAAGCGCAAAGAGAGAGGAAGATTGTTCCAAAGCTTAGGAGCAACAGCCTGAAAAGATTTCTCTCCTCTGATCCTGAGTCGTGTGCGTGGAACCATAAGTAGATTCTGATCCACAGACCTCAGAGCCCGAGCTGGGGTGTAAGGCTGGATCAGATCAGTGATGTAAGGAGGAGCCTGACCATGAATAGATCTGAAAGTAAGAACCAGAATTTTAAAGTTGATCCTGAAAGAAACTGGAAGCCAGTGAAGAGTTTTAAGGACCGGAGAAATGTGAGTTCTTCTACTAGAGCAGGTCAGAATTCTCGCTGCAGAGTTTTGTATCGACTGCAGACGAGACAGATCCTTCTTGTTAAGACATGAAAACAAACTGTTACAATAGTCCAGACGAGAAGAAACAAACGCATGGATTACAAGCTCCAGATCATGTTCCGACAACATTTTCCTGAATTGTAATTATTGATACTGAATTACTGAATTGATTATTGTAAGAAAAATAACGGAAAATATAGAATATTACTACGATCGGTGGCTGTACCAAGGTGCTATTTATTATATTAGACTTTCTTTATTGTCATTGCACAGAAGAACACAGCTGTGAAAACATATATATAAAAACAGCAATATTTGAGGGTTTAAATGACCAGTTGGATGGTTCAGAACGGTCTTCAACTCAAATCCCAAATCATAGTTTTAATCCTCCCAATTCCATCCCTCTAAACAAAAGGCGGTCAAACTCAATCACACAGGGTGTACTTGTACTGGTCAAGGCTGAATAAAACTAATACATACACAACTTTAACAAGAAAAGTACGATGACTGTGACTTACAGTCATGTCTCTGATCTCGTCCACGTATCGAAGGTGCCGCTCCGATCCAGACGAGGCGACGTTCGCTCCAAACATCTGAGGCGGAAAAACAATCAATCAAAACATGCATAACAAGGGGGACCTATTTTCTATTGATCATTACTGTCTGAAAGGTGTTTTGGTATAAATAAAGATTATATTTGGCAAATACTTAAGTTTGTGACTCTTGACACATTAAGACAATCAAGTTTTACTCAACAAATAAACCTATAAATTTGTTAAAATGAGTGACACACAAATTGATACGATTTATTTTAGTTATCATAAACATTGTTCAAGTCACTCAGTAGATTATGCTTAAAAAATAAAATAAATATTATTTGAGTTGTTCAAAAGTAACTTTCAATGCCAATGGTAATTGCGTAAAACAACGACAGATAAACCAGTTTTCTAAAGATTGATACTCACTCCGACGCTGAGGAAGAACTTGGCGGAGAGCGAGGGGTCGTACATGGCCAACACGTTGTTCAGGGTCGTGTACTTGGCAGGATTGATCTCGTCTTTGCTGATGAAGTTGAAGCTGAACAGCTTCTTCATCCTGTTGAAGTGTGGATTCAACTTTAAATTAACTTCTTTTTAAATCCTTTTAAAGGTTAAACTTACCAGTAAAAATACTACTCGACCACAGAAGTTGATCACTTAGTGATTAATGTGAATTAGTTCACATTAATCACTCAGATTTTTCAAGTGTATGCTAGTATTTATTAATTAATTACTATTATTATTTATTTTTTATCCCACTAACATGTAGAATGTATTATGCTAATTACAGGATTTAAAGATCAAGTTTGATTTTAATTTCATACATGATTCATTCTTTAGAATTCATTAATTTTTTCTTTACCTTTTAAATACAGAAAACATCATAACAGATAACTAGTAGATAGCTTTTTTTTTCCAAATCTAGGAAATGTAAAATAAATTCATATGTACAGGGAAAAAAAGAAGGTTTTTGATTAAATTACATGAAATATGTTTGACTTGCATGTGATAAACAATTCATCCACTTTGTGATTAAACTTTTTGAGAATTTTTTACATTAATAAAACACTTGATTTAATTGACGTTCACTGAAGATTTTTTTTTTAGTAAATATGTTATTATCATGAACTCTTTGACTCAGACTAAATGTCAACTGACTGATTACATTGTAATTTGTATTTATAAAGCGCTTTTCCAGACCAGGGTCACTACTTCATACATTTTTTTACAGTTTAACTTTTGTGTCGATGAAATCTGACGACTCATGCACATAGTTGTTTTTCTGCCGCCATCTTTCCTCAGAGAAACATGGACAAGACTTGTGTTGAGTGACAGGGATCACTCATAGGAAGGGAGGGATCACCTGAGGAAGGTCAGCTCTCGCATCTTCTCAAATGAAACATCTTCACCGGGTGTTCGGGCAAACAGTGGATCGTTGGCCAGCGTGTCGTAGATATGATTCTGCAGCAGAAGGTCAGACATCATTGAGGTTCTTCTTCACATGCAGACGATGGAAACAGTCAACGATACATTCTTATCACTCGGACTGACGAGCGAGTGAATGAGTAGCTTTTCTTTTTTATGATATTACATTTACTCTAATCATTACATAAAATCATTTTTCAAATCTTACTTATTCATATTCTACGAGGCGCTCTTTTCCAGTACATTTCCCTGAGTATACCATAAAAATTACCAATATTGACTTTATTTAAACTATATTTAAAAAATGTACTCATTACATGTGGAAATCGACGCTTTAACACCTGAAGATGAACAATAATTGTTTCTAATGCACTTTTGTTCAGATACAAATGAAATTAAAAAAAAAACGAACGACGAATGAGGACATAAACCAAGAATCAATTCAAATAAAGTTGATAATAATAATAATAATTCTACAAACATACGAAGTCATGAATGTCAATGATTAATTTCAATAAAAAAAAAAGAATAAATTAAATATAAAAAGATAAAGAAAAGTCTGTCTGTGTGCAAGTTGAGTTTGTTTAAACGACTTTTATTCATTGAAAACAATGTAGTCGCAGTTTTACTTGAATACAAATGTTTATGTTGTGGCATAATTGAAACGTTGGAGCTTCAGGGTAATCCTAATTCAATGAGGGTGAAATAACCCTGCAGGACTCTACATATGTAATTCTATTAACATGTGTGTATAACTCTTGTCACACCAAAATAACCACATTAACTGTCCATCAGAATAATTCGTTTGATAACGGTTCCAACTCCACACTTTCCTCACATGGTACGATTTGTTTTAACGTCTACCTTGAACTCTATCATTTCCTCTCCCTCTAAGAAGTCCACCATTTCTTTCCAGTGGAAGGAGGCCTTCTTCCTGTAGACGTCCAACGGGCCGCTCGGGAGGTCCTTCAGCAGGTGTGCCATGTTACCGTCCGCAGATCAGGAGACTCAGAGGGAGATGCTGGAAAGAAGCCGCTTTAACAACTGATCAAACCCAGACGTGTTCAAGTCCATCACAGAAGAACCACAGCCTGCAATAGTGGCATCATTAATAGTGGCGTGTATTGGAAAGACAAACTTGTAACTCCTTTCATTTGTTTTGTAGTCAAAACTATGTCCAAACATCATAGTGTATCCTCTCATCCTCAGTCATGGCCAGGATTTCATTGCTCCATTACTTACAAGAATGTACCAACTATGTAAATAGTTGCTTGATAATTAAATGTTTAAGAACATTTTATTCTTACAAAACACCATATAAATATATTAAAAATTAAATGAAAAGCAAAATGACACTTTTGACTTAATTCTTGCCTCGCAGAAAATTCCAATCCGTCCAATGAGAGGGAATCATGTACATAGACAAATACTTATTATTATAGTCAATCACTTATGCTTATTAGGACCTACAAAGGTAAATATTTGAGTGGTGTACTTTCATAACCGATTATACAAAAGAGTTGTGTTAAACCAACATTCCTAAAAAATATGTTGCCACAAACTTTAAGAATGTGCCATAATCTTTTATTTTTTATTATTCAACTGTATTATTAATCTATTGGTTCCTTTATTAATATTTTTTGTTACGTTTTTGTTTGATTTAAGTGAAAAAAAAAACAATAAAAAAAACAAGTTGTTATATATTTAAACGGTAATGGTAATACTTTCACGTATTTTAGATTTTTTAAACTAAAGTAGACGATAGAAGGGTCAATATTTAAGTTCCGATTGTTTAACCAGTTGAAAAAACGATTCATTATTTATTTAGAGAGGGTTTTTTTGTCATTTTATAATGATACGAAACGATTTTAAAGAGCCCGGGGTTCGACACTTTCCATGAGACCTGCAGCCTCCTTTTACTACATTTATAGTCGTAACATTTAAACTTGGTGAAAAGTGAAAAAACAAATTCCTGTCTCAAGAATTTTTCAACTTTGTGTTCTAATGGATGAAGATATTAATGCTTTTATTTTGAACTTGGGAATCAGATTCGTTTTGGCCCTCCACTTGTTTTCACTTCACCAACAGTGGCCCTCCACTTGTTTTCACTTCACCAACAGTGGCCCTCCACTTGTTTTCACTTCACCAACAGTGGCCCTCCACTTGTTTTCACTTCACCAACAGTGGCCCTCCACTTGTTTTCACTTCACCAACAGTGGCCCTCCACTTGTTTTCACTTCACCAACAGTGGCCCTCCACTTGTTTTCACTTCACCAACAGTGGCCCTCCACTTGTTTTCACTTCACCAACAGTGGCCCTCCACTTGTTTTCACTTCACCAACAGTGGCCCTCCACTTGTTTTCACTTCACCAACAGTGGCCCTCCACTTGTTTTCACTTCACCAACAGTGGCCCTCCTTGAAAAGTGTTCGTACATTTCTCTGTATCATTTTAAATGTTAAAAATGTTAATCTTGAAGGGATGTGTAATAAGAAGTTAAACGGAAATATAATAACAAAATAAAACAACTTCTAATGCTCGTCTCAAAAACCAAAACAAGGAAGTGTGTTATGATTTACGCATGCTGGTTTTGAGAGTATTTGTCAGAAAAATAAAGTCTGCAGATCGAGTCGAGTTCGAATCAAAGTGTGATATAAAGTTTAACCTTTGACCCTGCTACGATGTTATTCGGGGCAGAGTTCATTGAACGCTGCATTAACATTGACCAATATGTTTACATATAACGACAAATATTTATGTTATAAAGAAAAGATGTACAATAACACTATAATACTATAATACACAATAATATTTTTGCAGATGTGTGTTTCTTACCTTGTGCTTCACCTGGTGAGATGTTTTCTGTCAGTTGAGGGACGAAGAGTCGCGTCACTGATTTTGTTCCGCCAGTGAAATACAACTTCCGCTTTGTATTTCCATAATAAAACACCGACCCTCGGTTGTTTCTTTTAACTTAAAGTTATAAGGATCTCATGAGTATGCTATATGTTCCCTTGATTAAATATCATATTGTGCTTTACGTGGAGAAAAATAATAATGATTCTAATAATTAATGAGGCCAGCGTGAAACACAATGCTTTTATTTTGAAAGAACAGATGTTTCGTTAACGTTAACAGAAAATACGTGTATATATTATAGAATAAAAAAATTAACACAATTACAATAACATTTACAATTAACAAATTACAAATTGTATATATATATATATATATATATATATATATATATATATATATACAATTGTTGTTGTTTTTTTTCCTTTTTTTTCTTGTTTTTATTTGCAATGTAGTGACAAGTATACGTCGAATCTTTATTTATGTATTTGTTTCTTTTAAGTATTGTTTTATATGAATTGTATTTATCGGCTTTGTCCTTCTTTGTGCTGGTAAAATAGACCTGTGTGCTGCTGTCTGGTCATTTTTGTACTTGTTCACTTCTTATCTTCCGAAGTGACTACGACAGAACGTACAGTATATCCAACAACTTCCAATACTATTTTATAAACACCTTTATTATTCTTCAGGGTGAGAAATAGCATCATTTCAAAAGCAAAGTAAATAAAAGTATTTGGAACAGTCTGGTCTGTACAGTTAAAGACATTAAGTATCAGAATTCACAATGTCAAGAAATATTTACAGGCTGTTTAAATAATTTCTTTGTCGTTTTATCTTGTTTACAGAACCTTTGGGGGTTTTTTTGTAAATAGAAAAATATATAAATACAAATATATATTGAAGAGAAGCGACTACTATACTAATGACTATTATAAAGAGTGAATAAAAAACACAATATGTTTTTATTTACTGATACAGGTTGTATTCCACCACATGTCTATTAAGATGTGTAACTCTCTATTAATCCCATCTCAGTTGCCACCAGCTTTGAGAAATAACCAGGGTGAAGTTAAAAAGTGTGTCCTGCCATTATTAAACGGCACTTCTTGGTCCTCGTGAGATGTAATCCATGTGTGGAGCAGTCGACAGGCATCACCTCCACTAATCCGTTCAGATAGTTCAGTAAACAGAGACCGACCACCAGCCTGCAACGTTTTTTTCTTCTCCGCATCTTTGCCACGAGAACCTCGGGTGAAGTTTTCCAGGCATGTTCTCCGGTTCGTCAGCAAAAGATCAGTCTTGGAAACTGAAGCTACCCGGTTCTGTAGTCTTACCTGTCTTCGTGGATTTCCTCACCTGCTTAGTGGAGAAACAAAAGATCTTGGATGGAGGGATGGATTCAGTGTAGGTTGATATGATAGGGAAGTGAAGGCCTCGATCAAACAGAAGTCTCGGTACAATAGAAAAAATAACACTACTATCGTCAAAGTACTTTGATCTTCTGAGGGACTCTGGAAAACTACATCGATACATTTCAATAACACATTTAAAGATCCTTCAACTAATAGACTTAGAGGGAGTTTAAGAATAACAATCTTTCCAGAAGTATTCAGAACTACTGTAATACTTTTGGGTTGTCTTCACTACTGAGTACTGCAATGACCAGAGTGTTTGGATACAACAAAAAATCTGTTGGAATGAGGTTTATTTTCTAGAATCCATTATTTTATCCATCTTTTTTCATAATGAAAACCATGTGTGTGTCTTCCTGGAAGGTCCTGCAACTTGGATCCAGTTCCAGTGTCAATATTCCTGATGCATCAACACCCCTCAGGAAGTTTGAAAATTAGGGGCCACTAGAACTGGTTTATAATTCTACAAAAAAACTGTTTCATGAATAAATATCTGTTCTATGGTGAAAAACACACTTTTTAGAAAAAGAAAGTAGTTGTATTTATGGTTTAGTATGTGCACTAAATATGTCAGAAGCCTGACACCTGAAAAATAAAAATGATCTCAGATATTTCCTTCCATCTGTGGTGCTCTTTGAAACATGCACAAATACCCACAATTGTTCAGCAGAGGTTTCTTCCTTAGAGCCTCCACTGAACACCAACATACCGTCAACATGAATCATAAAATCATAGGGTCAAACCGTTGTATTTTTGTTTGTATAAAATAAAATATATCGCATATTGGTAGAGATACAGTGTTCAGAGTAGTACATTGTTTTATTATTATTAACAATCCTGTTGGTTGGTTACGTTTTAAATATATATATACTACATGTTGTTAGAGTTCTAGTCTTTCGTGTGTTTTGATATAATATTATGTTGAAAACTTCTAGTAGAATATATTTCAAATGATCAAATGTATGTGATTTTAATCTTTTTCTCTCTTTGATGTTAAAACAACTGAAGGCGTGGCTATATCTGAGTGGCAATATTTCAGTGATGAAGCTTCACGCAGGAGTGTTACATATCTTTATAATATATCTTTGAAAATAACTCGTAAATTTCACTAGAATATAATGTTGTTTTAAAGGTTATGGAGCTGAGGGTGGCATCTAGTGTGGCTTCACGAAGCTTCATCACTTCTTATATCTTTATAAATAGTTCAACATTTTCACAGGTAGTTGAGAATCATGCAAAACACTCTCCACTGCTGACATACACCTGAACTATAAGCAAGAGAGAATGAGGCGACCTTAATTTTCCTTCAAATAAAGGACAATATTTAATTCAGTCAGTAGATCAGTACAAAACTTTGATACATTTGGTCAACTTGCTGATTCACAGATCGCTTTGAAGAGTAAGCCATCTGGTAGATAGCATATCTAGATATGTGTAGATATATATAGATATATAGATATATATGTGGAGAACTCTCTTAATAAATAATGCACATCATGTGTTTTATTTAGGGTTGGATTCTAGCTTTAAGTCAAAGAGAAGTGGAACATATTTGAGTGCACAGTGTTTTGATGAATTAGAATTACTTTGTCCTAACCAACGGAAACATCCTGATCTATATATATATAACTTAGTGTACCCATTTGTTTTTAAATATACCGCAAAAGTGTACATCAGATACAATATAATTATGTTTAAGGCACAGAGAGTTACATTTAGTACCAGCTAAACCTGAGAGTGTGTTTTTTAAAAAAAAATGTTGAACTATTTCTTCAAAAGAGAAAATAAAATGAAAGAAAACACAGACATGTTGCTTTTTTTTACTTGTAACACAATAAATGAGGAAGGTTTGTTCATGTCCCCCCCACGGAGAGGTCCAAGGCATTATCAATAAAGCCAAGATGAAGCAGTCACTACATGTCAAGCACAGAGAAAGATTTCATGTACAGAGATAAAAGTTTTGCATCCACGAGTTGATACTCAAATGAGATGGTCGATGAGGTCTACACATTTATTTGGCCACTTCCACACTAGTGGGTTTTCGAATCGCGATCTTGCTTTAGATGCGAATTAAGCCCTAAAATAAAAGTTAAACTTGCACTATTTTGACATGAGGTATGAGCGTCAGCAGAAAGTCTACTGGCAACTCTAAGGTCGTTTGTCTCGTCGTAGCAAAGATTACATGAGGTGTTGGAAAACTGCCATTAATCTCATCGAGATGTCAACGTGAAAAAGGCATTATAAACCAATGAAGCGGAGGCTAAAAAATAGCCAAAGGTTACCAAACAAAAACCTACTAGTGTGGATGTTGCCGATACGTACACTGGCAGGTATGAACGCCAGCGATGTTAGTTCAACTTCACACGAAACATTAGTTTCCCAGGGAACTACAGCAGTAAGATTATCGTAGGAGAGTAAAAAGGACATTATTTCTTATAGGCAATGAAAAAATAAAAGGTTTTATAAAATGGAAATACTCACACAGATAAATGAATTTACAAACTACAACTACATATATTTTTTTCATCTCTCGACCAACCAAAAGCTGCTTCGCTAACATCTCAACATTTCTGTTAGTCTTGTTATTAGTATGCAAGATTAAAATATAGTCTCGATGCTCCTTGGTCCCCTGACAGGTGCGATACTCGTGTAATACGGTCCAGCTCGGTCCGAACATCAGTCCAAAGAGAAAAGGATCACACTGAACCGGATGATTGTTTTGTGAAGCACGCTAAGAACATCGGGAGTCACTGATGCTACTTTACAGGAGACGGGATGCTTGTCTGTTATTGCCAAAGACAACTAAAGTGCATGCTGCTTCTACCCACTAACACAATGGCTTGTACAGTAATTCATAAAACATATATTAATATATTACTTAAACCTAAAATGCAGCTCGAGTTTGCAGCACAATGAGTCAGTGTCGTATACTACGTATACACTCTTTTCTTTCAAACAAAGTGCTGGAAGTATTCCAATAATAAAATAAAATAAAAATAACTTGTTGTCAAAAATAACAAATGAGGACATTATCTTGTTTGTGAGCTGTAAGAACGATAAAATAAATAAATGATTTCGAATTTTCCTTCAAAATACTCATTGATTTGACAATAGTGGTTCGATAGATATTTGGCACTTCTTTAAGCTTCCCCCCATGTAAAGCAAACAGCGAAGACCTGAACTCTTCATTTGGACAGGCATCCAACTACTCAGCATGGCTGGAGTGATATTTTCCTTTTTTTTTCGTCAGGAGCACTTAAGTTGTTGTTTTTTCCTCATCACCAAATACATGAACCAGTTAAAAACTAAACAATAATGCCAAACTTTGTCACGTTAATGCTATTGTCAGTAAAAAGTTAAGGGTGAAACACTAAATCTCACTGCATAGAACCCGTCACAAACTTTGCAAAATGTGTGATTTAAACGACACACGAGAGAAAAAAAAAGTGTCACAACATGGACAAAAAATTGGTCCAAATTCTCTAATGTTTCTGCACATTTTCTCTTCCTTTACGTATATGTGTATGAATACATCATTCAACTAAAGATGAATGATGAGATGTCAAGGTGACACATCTTATTATTTAGATCATTACTTTAACCTTTATGGACTTTTAGATGTGGAGATGTACAAGATAGTGCCGAGTGTTGTCAGCTTTTTTCCCAAGACTGGTTTAATAGAACGTTTTTGAAAGAGAAAACAGAAAGTTTCCTGAAATAATTTGTATCGTTGACTTTGTTACCAAAGCAATGTTTGCTGAACAGATTAGATTAGAAACACACAAATGATTACACGATTAAGGAGATGAGACATGCAAATTCTGAATTGCCTGGAGTATTTCTGTCTTTCGTAATCACTTGGAAACTTGAGGACTCAAAATCCTCAAAAAAGTTAAATATGACACTTATAAAAGTAACTGCCAGTAGCGTAAATTCAACATTTAGCTTCAGCTTTCGTTGTTATGTTGTTAAATCAGAGAATATTTTAACGTCACAGCTGTAAACATGAGTCCAACTGCCCTGTTGCCACTCACAGTTCCACTACTAATGGGATGTTTCTTTCCTTTTTATTTGATTTCAGTCTCTAATATAAATACATTTTAAGATAACCATTGGTTCTGCCAATTTTAAAATTAAAGTTATTTATAGTTAAACGCTAGAAATCAGTCTAATTAGAGCTAAATGAGTAATATTTGCATGACAGTTGAATATTTTCAGCTAAATTATATAACAGTGGGGTTTATTTATTTATTTTAAATGATCAGGATTAGTTATAGTTTAATGGAGTACATTTTAACTTTTGTAGGGTGTATTTGATCATGAGGAAAATGTTGAGAAAGTGAACAACTGAGCTGGTTAGCTATCTGTGTGCACCTACATTTCTCCATCACTGGTTAAAGGCCTTTATTTCTTCATAACAGAAGGCAGCCCAAAACATGATTGAAGTGTTCATATTTAAAACCATATCATTGTCTTATGTTCTCTTAATGACCCACCTAAGGTAACGTGTCGACACTATTCAAGTTCTGGCCAGAGTGGTAAAGAATTAAGACATTTTGTCCAGAACACGATGAGTCTTGGTTGCTGTGTTTGCAAAGAAGACATCTGTGTTTGTGGAAATGAAGGAGTTTGATGCTTGGATTGGTCATTGCTGCTCTGTTCCATCGTACACCAGTCAGAATTCATCTATGGAGATTTTCATGAGAGCTGGCGAGGGTGTCGTTAAATTATTGATCGTTGACTTTTAGATGTTGATAACCAAAGATAAATAAAAGATTGAGATGAAGTAGATTGGCCCCATTACCAACATTTAAAGTAGACTGTCGGTGTTTTGTCGCTGAGTTCTCTTCAGATCAGGACTAAACAACAGAAAATCTTGAAGTTCTCCACTTGTATTTAAGGATGTATTTTACTTCTTACATATTCGTAAATGGCCACTGATGTAATAAACCGGTGGGTTATTCAGAGGTCATAAAACAATGACCTTGTATAATACCTAAAGAAAAAAATACTGTTATGTACAGATCATAAAAATATGACCACACCCAAGACCAATTCGGTCTTCGATATCCTAACATGAACGTCTGGCAGCAAATCATAGGGCATCAGTTTCTATGAGCGGTGACTTTCTTTGGTTACAAACATAAGGGTCAAAAACATAATAGTCTTCCTCCTTAGTTATGCTCCCTGGGTGATGTCGAGGATCGTGGCCACTCTACCTAACATGTTTCCCAAAACAATAATTTTGACTCATCATTTATCTTCTTTCAAAAATAGGCCCTCTTGTCCTCACACATAGAAAATTGCATACCAGAAGAAGACGGTGGTCAACGTCAAGATAAACGACGGTCAAGGCAACAGGGAGGTTAAATACGTCTTTACAAACTGAGGTGTTTTCCAGAAAGATGTTCTTGCCCGGCTCAGACTAATGGTCCCTCTATATGGAGCTTTAAAGGGAGGTTCAGTGAGTGTAAAAAGAAAATGTGTGCTGTGAGAGCACTTATGATATTGTTTGAAACATCACATTTGGACATCATTGAATATATTTAAGAAAAGAGGTATGATGGACCCTAGTTTGTTTGCTTGTGCTTATACCATGGCGCAGTTGTGGTTTTTAAGAGTAAGTTTTCCGCCAATACATTGTGTAGATTATTGTCGACTTTTAATGAGCCAAGGTCATTGGTACTGTATACGAAACACAGCTGTCTTTAACACTAAATTAGTAATATAACTATAGTATTATACTTGTTCTTAAAGGCTCTTTCTATGAGTTGATAAAATAAATGTCTGCAGAAACAACCAGGGTAAAGTTAGCATCAAAACTTAATATGTTTGGTGAACTGTGCTCATCAATCTGTAGAACTAATCAAACACATGTAGCTCAAGGTTAAAATGCTCTTCTGTGGTGTTTTCGACAAAGACAATCCAATCTTGAGGTTGACTCAAGTCACCTTGGATAACTAACTGTAGTTTCCTGTGACGTCTGGTAGTCAGTAGTATGAATTTATTCTCAACTCACTATGAGTTTATTCTTAACTCTGACTGGGAAACAAAGAAGTCTGCAGTCAGGCGAGTACTGCTAGTAATACTAGCTAAGCTAAGCTGCCGTTTCATGGTAAGCCATAGACTTCCTGTTTTAGCTGCCAAATATCCCTCAAATCGTTTCTTCTAATGCATTTGCCTGGATTATCACTTATTTTTTAGGTTATGTCTAAAACATACACCCAAGAGGTAACAAAACATCCGTTCTACTGTATATCTTGTCGATGTAATACGTCTTCATTTAATGTCCAGTGTCTTTTATTTCAGGCAGAGATTCCGTCTCTATCCTGTGCCATGGTATAACGCTCTACTGCCAACTTTTATAAAAGTTTCCTTGTGTTCTACCTATACAGGAAACAATGTCCATCAATACTTTTGCATCACGTTAAAATTAAAACCTAAAACTTTATGCATTTATGAACTGTATATCTCACTTCCTCTCCTTTATCAGATGGAACGGCATCGTGTTCTTGTCAAGCATTAGCATTCAGATTGACATTATGCTTTTGTTTAACCATTAAAACTGAAGCCTAGATTTCAATCTCAGAATTAGCAGTTAGTTTTGCAAAGTTACAGTGAAAACATTAAATTAGTCACAATCACGCACATGTATATTTACAATTAAAATTCCAGAAAAATAAAGACAAAAAAGCTAAGACGTAAGCTCGACTGCAACAGAGGACGATGTTCATTTCGTCAACACATTTTTTTTGTTGTATATATGTGTGGCTGATGATCGTTGCTAGATAGTACCCATCGAGATCAGGGTACGGGGATTATGTTTGATCTTTGACTCTTCCTTCAATTGAATTTAAGGTAATTTAAAGTGCCTTCAGTGTTGTGCAGTTTTCGTAACCCAACTTGTTCACGTGATAAAAATGTATGTATTTACAGATGGGTATATGTTTGACAAACCTCTCACAACTTGTCCCGCCTTGAGGTTTCTGAGTTACATCTCTGCTACACTGACATGCCCAGCAGGCTCACTACCGCAGTACAGCGTTTTAAAGTCATACCATAAACATGCAACACAACCCAGATTTAAGTTCTGCTTAAGGAAGTCCAACTCAACGGTCATCAGATGGTTGTTTTTGGAGGTGGTTTGGAGAGTTAGGAATGGCCACAGTGTAGGAAGGTCCACACAACCAGGTGGTTTCCAGGTTTGATGGTAAACCAAGACATTGGTCAACGTAATAGAAATACCAGTAGCAGTCGGGGTTTAAATACCAGCATGGGATCTGATTGGATGATTTCCTGTTGGTTTACTACACAGCTACACTTTCCGAGCATTACCCACCTATTGAAATAAATTCTTCTTGAAACATTATGCCGTCACTCTAAATATGATGATCAAGCGTATACAAAATAAAGTACCAACTACTTAAATTATTATTTTCTTAATATATCTACTATCTCAACGTTGTCAAATTTCCGAAAGACTTTGTTTGCTTGTTTTCTGTCTCCTGAGGCTAGAAGCTTGCTATATATTTCGGTTTAAGTAAAATTGAGCTGTGTCCATTCCGCCTTGTCTACAACTCGTCTGAACGCCCTTCTATTTGCGCTGCCGCCACTAGATGACGTCTGACTCCACCACACATTGCTCCGCATACTCCTTCACCAGCTCCACCCTCAGGGTCTTCTGGCAGAAGTCGGCCATGGCCCTCCACAGAGTCGGCTCCAGGAACATCTGGCACATCACGTGGCCGTTCAGGGCGTTGGTGTGGCGCTGGAGGTGGCACACGAACTGCTGCCTCACCAGCTCCAGGCTGTTACCGAACATGTCGATGTTCAGGTAATACCTGCACGAAGACATGACAGGATTTAATTCCAACCAAAAACTGGATTTTTTTCTGCCTAAAAAGGAAAGCAATGATTTGGGAAGTTATACAGGTAAATTTATTTAGTTACCGAGATCTTTATTTGTCGAAGCTTTTCGAAAGTTGGTGAATATTTCATGTGTCAAACTCATGGTGTGTTGAGGTGACCAATAAAGATGGTAGTGTTTAAGATAAGATAAATAAATATTGAAGTAAACGATTATACAGTGACTTCCAATACGAGCAAATGTGGTGTTAAAGGAAAGGAACTTGCTTGAGTGTTTATCACTCCTGTGACTCCAAGAATATATATATTTAATATACCATTTGTTTTTTATTGTATCTTTTTCGGTGTGGTTAAGTAGAATTCTTGAAGTTATTTGAGGTTACATAACTTATATTAAAAAAAAATTGTATGGTATACAAAATTATCGTTTAGCTATTTAATTTTTACAGCAATAGCTTCCAACTATGAAGGTTTAGTTCAACCAAAATTCAAACTTCACTCATTTTCTACTCACTCTTATGTCGACTAAGGGTTTGGATTATTTTCAGAGTAATCTGTTCTTTTAAAAGCTATGGACAAAAATGTTTGTTCATTTTAATGTAGCGACTGGAGCTCAGTTTTCTTTATCTTCGTCCAAAAGGACACTTAAAAACATCCATTAACCTCCGTAATGCTCGTCTGTGACGTCACTCTTGGATTGAAGCCTCGACACGAGGATTAGTTCTTCTGTCTTTATCGCTTGTTATACTTTCTGCTACAAACAATCTTACAACCTTTTTTGGAAAAAGGTTAAGGCAAAGACAACTGAGCTCCATTGGTTTCATTAAAATGAACATACATTTTTGTCGATAACTCTAAACTATAACTCTAAAAAGATCAGATTACTCTGAAAATAATTCCAACCCTTAAGTAAAAAAAAAAGAAAATAAGTGAAGTTTGAATTTTGGGTGAACTATCACTTTAATAAAAAAGGAGAGGGAAAGTTACCAGTCATCGCCGATCGGAACACGAAAAGGAAAAGTACAGAGACTGGCCACGCTCGGGTTTGACTCGTCGTCCACCATCCAGTCGATGTCCTTCTTCATCAGGGTGTCCATGTTGTTGGCCAGGAGCTTGTACGGCTGCCAATCCTGGATGATGGTGGCATTGGGGAGGACCCCTTGCATCAGGTCGGTGGTCAGAAAGAGCTGCTGGAGGGCGGGTGGGTCCAGACGCACTGGCAGAGGGGGGGATGAAGGCTTGGAATTGCCAACAAGACCCAGTTCAGCCAGGCGAAGCTTCACATCCTCTGCCTTAAAGCGTACCAGCAGGATCCCCTTTGAACGTCAACATCACCGGGTTAATAAAAACACTTCAAGCTTGAATGAAACACATATCTGTGAGAGGCTTTGAAGATAGTTGTACTGTATGTATTTTTATAAAATCATACTGTGCCGTGATGTCCTCAGAAAAGTAATGAACTAGTTTCTATTGCAGAGAGCCAAAGGTGGGGGACACTAAGGTCACACATACAGACCTCTTTAGGTAAAAAATCGGTTCAATTATTTTTTATTTCTTTTGGGTTATTCAATTATTAATCATTAAAATAGTAGAATTCTTCTCATCTTGTAGAATTTACTTTATATATATTATATAATATTTCCAAAAAACAATACTGCACATAGAAATGTTCTCTTTATACGGTAGCATAAGAGCTAATGAGTTACATGCATGAATCGTCAGATCAGTAAAAGATACATTTGTCCTCCTCATGGTGGCGCTGTTGTAGAGCATGAAAAACTGCTCCAACAAACCCTACTTAATATGAGGATGTGTCTTTTTTTTTTTTTTTTTTAAAGTTTGCATTGATGTACCTGTTTGGTGATAAGCCGGTACTTCTGGAAGTCCTTAGGCCCAAGTTTGTCATCGCGGGTCAGGCGACACACCTTGACGTCGGGATACTTGGACTTCACAAGCTCGTTGCAAAAGCGCAGCAGGACCCCTGCCACGCCTTTGCCTCGTTCCTGCGGGGCCACACGAAGACCCTCCACCAGCATCGTCTCGCCATCATCGATGACACACACCGACTCCAGAGCAATCTGCAGCAGAAGAAACACACCAACATTTGTTGACTTGATTATCATCCAACGCTTGAGGCCAGTCTTTACAGCAGTGCCAGGTTTTTAAGTGTCAACTGACAGTGACAACTGAGCTCCAGTCTCTACATTAAAATGAACAAACATTTTTGTCTATAACTCTAAAAAGAACAGATTCATCTGAAATATCTTTATGATTTTCTCATTAGTAAATAAATTGTAGATTTTCTGAACTATACAATCATTTCCAAGACGAACCAATGGCAGATCAGAGATGAATTCTGTTCAAGGCTCTATTGAGCACTCTTTCCTAAGACCATATATCAAAATACTATTAAAGATAAAGTTATCAGTATTTCCAAAAAACACTGAGGCAGGCCATTTGTGAGACAAAACTTTCCTTATGTTGTCACGCCAAGCCCTCCTCCCAGTTCTCCTAGCCCAGATTAAATGCAATTTGAGGTCATATATGATGAAAAGTTCAATATAAATAACAATTATTTGTATTATTATGATTATTATTATTATTAATGAACATTTAGAAATAACATCAATCAAATATACATGTGTAAAGATTTGTATAGATTTCTCTCAAATGACCTCCTGTAAGTGGTTTTTTAAAGAGGGAATACATTTGAGTAGGATTTGTGTACATATATATGTTTTAGTGTTACAGGTTCAAAGCTTACAATGAAAACGTATAAGCCAAAACATTTGGGTTTTTACTGTATAATATACACCTGTCAAACTCAAAATGTTTCTCAAAATTAAAGTACATTGATGTCCAATGTTCCTATTGTGACCTACAGTCTAAAATGCCTGTTTTTACAATATTTTAAGGAACAAAGACGATCCCTGTCAACCATCAGACTCAGACGATGGAGGAATTCAATGTGTTTGATGAAGGAGAACAAACACAGATAATAATTATAACAATAAGACTCGTACTTCCTCTTACAGTTTGTTAAATAAATAGTTTGTTAACCTAAACTTTTAAAAGGTTTTGGTCTATTCTTCGATACCCCTGCTCTAATATATGACACGGTTACCATAAGGGTTTTGCGAAGTCTGCACAAGCATTGAGATTCATTCATGGGAATTATTAGTTAAACATCTTGATAATATTAACTCAACAAACACGAGAATCTGGAAGATATGTCCACCCACCACTTTTTCCTGTTTGCGTGCCAGTATGACAGTCCGGTTGGTCTCCCGGAGCCAGCTGGTGTACCTGGTGGGCAGGTAGTCAAGACCTCCATAGATATCCTGGCTCATGGCCATGATGTCCTCAAAGTCCTCCTCAGTGGCCACAGTAAACTGAAGACCTGCCTGAGACAGGGACTCTGGGAGCTGGGGCAGAATTAGGCTGGTATCGATCTTCATCTTGAAATAACTGATGAGATAAAGTGGAGGAGACGTTATCATAGCGACCTTGAAGACAACATCACCGACTTCTCTAGTGACTTCCAGTGTCAGGTGAAGTAATTGTGCATGTTCAGCCACACAGATCAAATAAAAAGACCGTGTTGAAAGCAGAGTGGGTGGTAGCAGGTATTTTTATTTAAACAGAAATATGCTCATTGAAGATACTTTCAGCAGGCATTCATATTTTTGATGAATTGCTCAAGGTTAATACTTGAGTTCCCAAGACACCCCTGTGGCCTTTGAGAGCATGTGGTTGAACCACAACATTGGCATCCACCCTTTAACAGTCATGGCAGCCCACGCTATCAGCCCTTTTAGCTACTCAGCAGTCAGGATGTATCGTAAGTTTAGAACAGTTGTTTTAATCACTTCTGCCACATTGCTGCTATTTTTATCATGTTACTTTCCCAGGCCGCTCGAGCAGATCTGATAAGAATGACCTAGCATCCAAATAGGACAAGAAATGTTGACCAACAAGAGACAAAATATAAAATATTTTTGTGTTAAAGTTTCATAAAGTGGATAAAACAAACATATTAAACCTCAAATAATCTAATCTGTAATGAAGAATTGTGATATTGAGACTTTTGTTTAGACAAAAGAACCTAAAGCAATTAATTTATTGTCCATTTTATATTTTAAAAGTATTAATATATAATGTTTTGTTTGTTTAAAATATAGCTGCTCCAATTCGTTGGTTTATTAAGATGTATAAATAATCTCTAAGGTATAACAATGATAGTGGAGGGAATAAGTATTTGATCTCCCACTGGTTTTGTTAGTTTGCCGACTGACAAAGAAATGAACGATCCCTATGTTCAATGGCAGGTTCATTTTAACAGTGAGAGACAGAATATCAAAAAGAAAATCCAGAATCACATTAAAAAATCATTTGCATTTCATTGAGTGAAATAAGTATTTTTGATCTTGGTGGAGAAACTCTTGGTGGCAAGTTCAGAAGTCAGATGTTTCTTGTAGTTGATGATCAGGTTTGCATGCATCCCAGGATGAATTTGGGACCACTCCTCTTTGTAGATCCTCTCCAAAACCTTAAGGTTCTGAGGCTGTCACTTGGCAACTCGAAGCTTCAGCTCCATCCACAGATTTTCTATAGGATTAAGGTCTAGACACTGGTTAGGCCAATGCATGACCTTAATGTGCTTCTTTTTGAGCCTTTGTTGTCTTGGCTATATGTTTTAGTTCATCGTCCTGATGAAGACTGAAGACCCCCGACCCATTTGAAGTGTGACTAAGAATAGGAGGATTTCACGGTAAAAGGCCCTATCCATCTTGTCCTCGCTGTGGTGAAGTTGACCTGTCCCTCCAAACACTTTGAATCAAATTGATACCAAAGTGCTTGATATTGGTCTCATCTGAACACATCACCTTCTCCAAATCCTTCTCTAAATCATTCAGGTGTTCAAACTTCCGACGGGTCTGTACATGTGTCTTCTTGAGCAGGGAGACATTACAGACGCTGCTGGATTAATCCATTACTGTCTAGTGTGTTACCAACGGTTTTCTTGGTCACTCTGGCCCCAGCGTCCTTGAGATAATAAACAAGGTACTCCGGTTCTAGGCTGATCCCTCACCTTTTCATGATCATTGATACCACGAGGTGAGATCTTGCGTGGAGCCCGAGACCGAGGGAGACTGACGGTTCTTCCATTTTGGAATAATCGCACCGACAGTTGTCTCCTTTTCACCCAGCTTCTTGTCAATAGTCTTGTAGACCCTTCCGGCCTTGAGCAGGTCTAAACTCCTGTCTCTGATATCCCTAGACAGCTTTTTGGACTTGCCCACGATGAAGAGGTTGGTGTCGGATTGATTGATTCTGTGGAGAGCTGTCTTTTCTTAAGGTAAGGAATACTTTCTTAAAGTGAAAGAACTGATGTGTGGGAGTCATTGCGGAGTTTGGAGAATTCTGTGGGAGCCAGAATTCTTTATGGTTGGTGGGGGATCCAATACTTATTTCACTCATTGAAATGCAAATTATTTTTTTTATTTTTCTGGATTTTCTTTTTGATATCCGATCACTCAATGTTACAATGAAGCTGCCATTAAACGTAGAGACCATTCATTTGATCAAATACTTATTTCCTCCACTGTATATGTAAATATCCATCTACGTCTGACATGATTAATTAAATGAAAAAGAATCTTAACAAATGAAGCAAAGTACAGAGATAGAATGAAAAAATGAGGAAATCATATTATGATCAGAATAGAGTTTTTTCATTTACTTTCTGCTATAAGATGTAATCAATGAACACCAGGAAGAAAACAAGGATTTGTTTGAATCTAAGGTTCACAAGAAGTGAAAATAACGTTTAAAAAAAATGTACACACTCCTCTGTGTAATAAGATTACGTAATAGACTCGTGTTTTCACTGAGTTTAAATCACAACAGACACAAGCCGGAGACTGGCATCTATCGTGATCCTGGTCTTTGCTCCTAAACCCTCTAAATCCAAACTCTCGCCCTCCTAATCCCACCGCTAATACTCTCTGATACCAGGTCCACACTGCGACAGGAAAACATTGGGAAACACTTTCGCCAAAAGTAGATGGTGAGGATCATAAAGCCTATTTTAATTATTCAGATATGTTTTTAATCATAAGCAAAAACCAGAGCAACAAATTTGCTTTACTAATCTCACCTCTGCGGTGGTGAGACCTCAACACACTCCAACCTCATTTTCAGAGTCAAAGATTCACGTCTAACAACACATTCCAATGAACTGTAACGGTACTGTTTACCATTTACTACTTTTAAATGTTGCATTTAAATGTTTGGTAGGTAAAAAACTGTCTTTGTATTATCGAACACAGTCCTTGATATATTTGTACTAGTTTCCATCGTTATTTGTGTGGAGATTACCAGAGGACACTAGCAAAAACAAGAACACAAAAACAAAGGTTTATTTTAGTTTATTCGTTTTTAAAGAGTGAAGTGGTTGAGCTCTCACCAACATCGTTTCTAGTAGTTTGTGGAAGATCAGCCCTCAGACAAAACAATAACAGAATTTGGCAATAAAGTTGAAGCTTTTAATGAGGATATAAAGCATCAATGAAGTAGTTCAGTGAGATCAAATAAAATAAAATACAAGCATGCATCTGAAGAGGCCATACAAAGAAAGATGATACAGCGATTCTTACAACATATTCAAGTTACAACACTGTGTTACATATTAGCTTAGGCTGGGCAATATAGAGTTTGTTTTTTTACAATAAGTTTGGAAACAAATTCAGGACATCATTTTGTATCACACATATTCAAGTGTGCTTGGTCTTGTGACGCGGTGTCTGCAGCCAAACCTGTGGAAAAAGCAAGGTTGTGTGATATCGCAAGATCTCGAGCCCCCTTAACATAGAGTTGATAAACAGAATTAGTTTCTAATGATGTTAATATTTCTTTAATTTGGTCCCGGGTGTCTATTCCTACTTTGACGGAGGAAGTATTAGAGAAAAGTTCCCCCACCCTTCTCTCAAATTCCTCTTGTATGCGCCATCTAAATAGGTTTTTGTGATCCCATAGCAATCAGAACACGCATGACCACTTCCGTATACACTGGCATTAACATGCCTATGCTGTAACCACATAGCAATCTGTTTACAAGCCCCTTTAACAAAACTTGTCAAATCCCCTGCTCTTCGGCCTTCAACGTTTGTTTTTCCAAAAGTGTTTGTTTGACATCTTCATTTGGACAATTTATACACGTTGACATTATGCTTTCTCTTATCTTCCTAAGACATATAAAACACACACATAAAGACACAGAGACAGACACACGTCCAAAATCTCCAATGTGACTAGTTTTATATGAAGCTCGAAAGGATTCATTTATGAAGGAATGAAAGTAAAAATGAAAGTGATTACCTGTCTCATCCAATTATCTTTTCCACTCGTAATGTCTATTTCCTGAAACACAATTTATTGCCATGGCATTATCAAGTATAATCGCCTCGAAAAAAGCTCTTGGAAACTCCCTGTTTATCCGGAAACAGTCTGCAGTCAAGGTATTGGTGACAGTCAAATACATGAAGCGGTCGAACAACTCAGTCCTAATAGATGTGTCTGATCTGATGGATAGCTTTGATGGTCTTGGTCATCACATCCACATGGTAGCACACGCTACCGTGCTTGATCGCGCCACACAACATCTGAGAACGACTCCTAATAGACTCTTTTTATCAGTCCCCCAGAAGCACAAATGTTGTGGCACAATTTTAAGTGTGGCTGTTTACCAGAGGACACGATTCCACAACAGATTCCATCTTCACAAGCGGTGCAACTAAAATCGGCTTCGGTTTGAGGTCGCTTCTATCCTACACACATTTCAGGTGTGTTAACACAAGAACACTAACGTGGTCAACGTGATCCAATGACTATAGAAACACAGAAACAAAAAAACAATGTGGGCTGTAGAGGGTTTCAGGTCTACAGTTGAATAAAGCTACAATTGGAAAAGAAAATCTACGGGGGGGAAAACAGAGCAGCATTGTTTCAATCACTTAGGCTTTGCTGGCTTTGTCCGAAAATGGCATGTTGAATAATGTGCGTGACTAGTGTTTTAAATCGTTGCCTAAACATATTTCAGGAGCATTTCATGTTCATCCCTGAATTACAGTTTTTTTCAAGTAGATTCAAGTAGAGAGTGCGGATTAGCTTCTGCCATGTGGTTTATATGTCTGATCAGCAGCATAAGGAGAAGAATTAAGGATCCTAAATGGTCTCAATGGGATATGAAGTGAGGACCAGAGGAGTAGTGATGGGCTAATGAAGCTTCATGAAGCACTGTCATATTCTCTCAAAGCTTAGCAGTAATAATGATATGAATGACATCTATTGGACTCAGTGTCTCCAACCATGAGCGGCGGAAACCAATTGCAGACGAACTTTATACGTGGAATACATTTAAATTGAATCACTAACAAGTCATCCAACAATAGGTAAATACCAAACAAACAGAGTCCAATATCTCAGTCCAAAAACCAAAGCAGCCACCACACCGGGGAATATAGCAAGTAAGTAATAGTTATTTGTAAAGCGCTTTTCTAAGGAAACTAAGGAAAGACCTGGGTCACTGCGAATAAAGCCCTATAGGAAAAATCCAATTGATGATGAGGTCCAGTTAGTAAACTCGGGGGTTGATGGTAAAAGAGAACACAGAGAAAACACAAGTGGGACATAAGAGCTATCATAACAATGCTTCATGAAGATTCATCCAGCAGTCACCGTTGAAGAGCAGCTGAGACTGGCGACCTCAGTGTGAAGAGAATCATTAAAGCTGCCTCGGTGTCACATCCATATCAACCAAAATGTATGTTTAGAACGGGCTTTGGTTGTCGATCGTCACATATCTCTATGCATATGAATATAATAACTATAGTACCCAGCCCTCAGGTTTAATCATAGAGATGAAGCATACAGTTAATAACAAAAAAAAGACAAAAATCATAAAAATGTAAAAGATAATAAGCTAGAATGTTAGGATAGTTTGGAAGCTGCATGCATAATTATTTCCATTTCAAGAAAACATTTCTTCCACTAGAGGGTAAGAAAACATTGAGGTGAGATTGGTATAAATAATTTAAAAATATATATTGTCATACTTTATATTTTATTGAAATTAGAGTTGCCTTTCTTTTTTGAAGTCTTTGCAATTATAGGTGAAAATAATAAATATCTGATTAGGTAATGTTGCCTTGATTGTTTAGGACCTTAAAAGAAATCTGATTTTAGCTCCTAAAGTAATAATAAAAATACACGTTAATCCAACCAAAAACAAACAATAAGTCCAACTAATGATACAATCAAAGCTGGAATAAGCAGACGTTGTCAAGCAAACTCAAGAGAATTCAACACGTATCCATGTGTTCTACAAGATGATGGCTGACACAAAACAAGGTCTTGGAAGACTAAACAAAGCAAGCAGGATTCCACCTGTCGAGTACTACGAAAGAGGAGGATGGGGTTGTAAAATAAATATTTTAAAGCGGTCGTGCGAAGCCGAATGTCGGCGCACTGTCAAGTACTTCCCTCAGTTTTCACTGAGACTAAGAGGCGGAGGGGGTTCTCCTTGATGAAAGATGGATGAAGGCGATGAGAAAGATGAAGAGAGTGCAAGACAGGTTGAGAAAAAGAAATGATCAAGTAAAACAATGACTGGATTTGAAAAATCATGCCAGAAATATAAATACTAAACTATACTTTCACGCCTGCTAATGCAAATAAATCACCATTTATTCTCCACACTTTATTCTACTGTAACAATGTGGACCGAGCCAGAGGGATGAGCTCGCTTTGGCTCTTTTATATCCATTAATAAGAATATAATTCATCGAAGAACATAAATGAGCTTCTTCACAAGATTCTCAAGAGGGAGAATGGAGTGAAAAGAAAGATGAATAAAATGTAAAGTACAATTAAAGGAACCCAATTAAAACACATTCTAGAACATTTATTGTATCTTCTTAAATAAAGATTGAATTATGATTATGAATGATCAAATTATTATTATTTTCTTAAAGAAATAACTTTTTCTTGGGAAAAAAATCCTGAATAATAAGTTGGTACATTATTATGTTAATGTGAAATTTCCCTTTGTTTTTATGATAAATATCCTGTGAGGCAAACGTTGTTTATCCACCTTATTAGGAGTATTTCTCCTTTAAGTTGAAGTATTAGGTATTAATTGCTTTAGAATCAGAATCTTGTATTATCAGCATTGCAAACGCAACATATGAGTTAGTTGTGGTGGCATTACGGAATAAACCAAGGAAATAATATAAATGAAATAAAACTAAAACAAAACAATAAAATAAATTCAAATAAAATAAGGCACATTACCATAAAATGACATAAATTATGAATAATAATTCATTGTAGTTAAATAAATTACGTTTAACTTAACAATATTTATGACAACAGCAACATCATGAATATTTTTAAATTATTAAATTAAATTATTATTCATTATTTATTCAATACTATACATAAATATGTTATTTATTTATATCATTCATATGAATAATAAATTGCATTTTATGTTAATACATCTTATTTAATTTAAATGTTAATGTTAATGTATTATTATTTATATCTTTATTTCATTCATAATATTTCCTTGGTTTATATTGTACTGTGACCACAACAAACTCCTGTATTCGCTTTTATAACAGAAACCTTCATTTCATAAAACTATACTAACATTTTATGATATATTGTCCATATATATCATTGTATTGTAAGGGCCGTAGTACTACTAAAGTCCATCCTGATAACTCATTTTAAATTAAAAGTAATAAAAATAATGCGATTCAGCTTGCTGTTGTTATATAATGTTAGATAAATCATTATCAGGTAAATATATTTCAGTTGATATGATTCATGGAGCCTGATTAGAATAGCTTGGCCTTCAGATAACACGTATTTAAATATACTTTATCTCTTTGTAAAACAGCTACCGTGGACTAAATACTTTTGAGTGAGATAGAGATAATATTGTGTGGGAAGAGCGACCTCGGTGAGTATATAGGACCATGAAACGTTAAGATGAACGAAACATTGGGGAACAATTATCGTAGTTAAAACGTTCCTGAGATGGAAATTTAACTAAATTTAGTTTTCCCCCTGATCAATTCATCATAAATATGAGTACACATCTTATCTACCATCTCGGCTGAGGACCAGGATGTTTGCCTGTGAGGGGGGGGCAGGTTGTTATTCTTCCAAGAGAGGAGTTGAATGCAGAAAAGCTAGACATGTTCAAATAATCTATTATTGGGCCATGTGAGCTGTGGGGGCTTTTGTAGTAAAAACAATGTCTGGTCACAGCAGTCGCGTACACATAGGGAGCGCTGGTACTTTTCCATCATGCTTCGGTGCTTTAGGTTGAGCTGTTAGGCTCGGCCGGGCTGGTCACAGCCATGCTATTTTGTTTTTGCATTTTTCTGTCTGACATTCTCTCACACACTCATTGAGTCACTCTATTCACTTGCTCGTGTACAGGCCAGAAAAGAGGCAGGAAGTAACCCTTTGGCTGGCGGAGCTCTCCAAACAAAGTGGAATCTGGCACACGTGCAAAAGACCAGCGACTGGCAACAAGGCCACAGGATTTAAGTGGCCTTGTTGAATGTGACAAACATTTTGGTAGCGCGAACTGAAAGTATAAATATGTTTGTTCACGTGTTATTTCAATGGTAATCATGGTAGGTAACCTGGTTGACATAAATATAAAGTTAAGTTGCAATCCCATAAAATTAAGATTATCCGATTTCCTTTCAGTAAAAGTTTCTCCATTTTGTTAAATGTTCTTAATCTTCTATGTTGCTGTCAACAGCATATACTGTGGTACAATTGCTGAATACAGACACATAAACAATACTTTATCTGTTCAATCTGGTTTTTTATATTTTATATTTTGGACAGAAACTATTGACTCCATTTAGTTGAGATATTTGAAAATGTCACATTTGCTAATAAGAATTATATCATCCATTTTCCTAAATGTTTGGCAAGAATCTCAACTCTGACCCGACACATTCCATACATCAATAGTTTCTAATATTTCTGAGATTCGGTCAAATTGTTTACAGTAAAAACAAAGGACAACAAACCAACTCTAATAGAAAGAATAGCATCGGCGAGTCATTTAATCCATTAGCAGCTTCTCACTCGGCTCATCATCCTGCAGCTTCCTTTTAATTCAACTTTACCTAAAATCTAGAAGGTATTTTACACCTGGTAACCAGTCGTGCGAGGGTCTAACGGTGACACTGTCCAGATTCCATCTATTTAGACTACCCTGCCAGCTGTCGGGAGCCACCCCCCCCCCCACCCCCCGAACACAAAAAGAAACCTGAGCACATCACTTCTTTGAGAACCTCAAGAATACAAAACTCAGAGAAACACACCATGTCTTGGGAAGTTTTTCCTGTTGGTCAACTGACGAAAACATGGACACCAAAATGACTCAAGTCTCCGGGGGCAGGTCCTCGGCTCCAGCGGACTCATGCCTGAAGGCTCCATGCGGACGCAAACACATAAGCAGAGCACTCTGGTGCTCGATAGCAGGCTCCCAGTCATTTTTCCCCACTTGGTCCTATACATGAAACAAACCATTGACACAGAGGCACCAGAGAATGATTAGTCGGTAAATCTGAGCAAAATTGCTTTTAGTTTAAATATATATTAAAAAAGAAACATGTGTAAAGCTCAGTTATTGTTTTTTTCTTAACTGCATGCATACTTCCTATTTTACGAAAAGCATATCCCAAGGGATCGACAAAGTTCTATTTGATTATCTAACTCCAATTTTTAAGGTTATATAATTGAGAGAAAAAAGTATCTTTTTTTTTATTCACATATGTATCATGTTGTTGAAAAAATAACTTAAATGTTATTATTTTGTATTTATTATCATTCAAACTACCATATTTATAACTCAAAAATAAGAATAACCTTTCTTTTTTCAACCTTATCAGAAAGGAGTATTTCTTTAAGTTGAAGTTAAATGACTTCTTATTTATGGTAATGTAATAAACCACAAGATCAAACAACAGAAAGTAAGAAACCTTCATTCAGTAAAAAATATTAGTATTTTATTATATACTGTATATATATTAATATTCTCTTCCAACGTCCAAACTAATGTTTTACTACAATACTCATTTTTAAATAAAAAAAGATACTTCCTTATGTTGGCTTGTTTAAATCGATAATTTAGGATATTTCCTCATCTGGTTATTAGATTTCTGTTTGTTAAAAAATGTAAATAATGGACAATAGCTCCACGATTTATCTCTGCTACTGTCCTTGAAGGATGATTTACAGACGTATCTTGGCCTTCACACGAGAGAATAATCTGTAACAGACCAAAGCGTCTCCACAGATGGGTGTCGTGTGAGGAGTGAGGTCACGACATGAATTACCGATGTTGTCGTACCCTCATTTTTAATCCATTTGTGAAGCACCTTGAGACTTTAATAGAAGTAGTGGGGCAATTTACCTCAACATTAAAAACACAATGGATGAACACTTTTATGTTTATAAAATCAAATTGAGACTTTTTAATGACATTAAAATTCTCTCTTTGGATGGAGTTTCTTATGTAAGTCATGTGCAGTGTTTTGTTATCAACTGATGATTTGTGTTAATAAAACTGACTATGCAACAATTACATTTACAATATCATCAACGATCAAGTTTTTTTTCTAGTATTTGAAATATGGGGAGTCTGTAAACTCGTTTTTTTTTTTTTATTAAATTTGTTTTTGGCGCCATCTACTGGTTCAAACATGCAACCATCGTGACCCAGTAATGGACATTATTTTGTGAATTCAATTGAAAGAAGGAAGCATAATTGTTACACGTTAAGATAGTAACAAATCTAACAATAAATACACTTCAAAATATTAACACTTGGCAGCTTTGCTCTAAAATAAAAAATACACCGTTTGATGTTTGACACTTTATTATCTAAAAAGGGGGTCACTACCCTTTTTAGTGTACATTTGCTTTTGTCATCTTCTTTGACTCCTTCATCTTCTGAATGGATCTAAAAGAAACATAATCAGAAACAGATGAAATGTCATTTAAGTGCACAACAAGAAAAAAATCAATGAATGAAAATAGTGATTTATTTTTTATTATTATTTATTTTAAACTGTAATAACAAGATATATATTGCATGCTGTTTGAATTACCCGTTGCCATTATTTAAATATTAGAAAGACACTATTTTTACCAAATGCATGAACTGAGAAAGTGTAACTAAAAAAAAGGTTCTTCATGACTTGAAAATGAAATCACATTGACTCACCTTGAGCGTCACAGTGAAGGTCGTGGAACGGCAGCTGATCAATCATTAACCAAACTGATCAAACTTTTCCTCGCAGCACTCACAGAGCGCTCAGTAACGGTCTAAGACGACCATCTGTATAATTTACGGGTCGCGAGTCGAACACCGGATGCATTATTCAGTGCGGCGCAGCAGTAATACAACAGCAATCAAACCACCATCAATCCGTGTAATGTCACTTTCACAGATTGTTACTTTGTATGACGTTTCTTTACCTTGGAAAACACTATCACGTTCTAATGTTCTGAATATGCAACATTACTGTAAAAATGTAGCTACATTTTGTGAGTTTCATAACTGCTCGCAGTCTTTCAGCCAACCTTGAGCTGGCTTAATTTTTATTTATATATTTACTTACAACTGTGTTTCTCTGACTCATCTTCTTCTTGGACGCATTTATTATTTTTGTATCTTCAAAATGTGAAGGGTATTTCATATTTAAATCTACTAGTAATTTAACCTCAATTTAGCTCCGAGCTAATCCCCTCACTGTGTTGTTAGATAACACATGACAAAAGTACAAAAAATGTATTTTCGGCAACATGTTTTGAACAAAACTCCTAATGTCTTATACATGGTATATTTGTTAAAATGATGCGATTCAACTATCTAGATGTTTTTTCCTTGGTGTCTTACCTTATCTTAATACGCAAAAAAAGCTTTCAACATTCAAGGATACATTCTATCAGGCCTGGTAGGATCATTTAAAGTTATACAGGGCAGGAATCAGGACAGCCAGAGCCAGCTATTACTCATCACTTATAGAAGAAAATAAGAATAACCCTAGGTTCTTATTCAGCTCTGTAGCCAGGCTGACACAGCAGCAGTGAATTCATAAACTTTTTTAATTAAAAAAAAACTCAACTATTAGAGGAAAGATTCAAGACCTTGAGACTTGTCTCTTGGATCTATTCCCACATGGCTTCAGCACAGAGACCTCCCTAGTAATGACCAGCTAATGGCCACTGATCAGGGCTATGTTTCGGTACCTGTCCTTCTGGACCTCATATTTCACACCAGCACCCTCCATGGACTCTATACTCTTCTCTCTCGCTATATTCTCGCGCCTCCGTCTGGTTCTGCTCAAGGTTGTGCCTTTTAAAGGGACGTGTTTCCTGGCAACTGTCATGATGGGATTCACTCATTGTTGATTCACTGGAATCAGTTTTTCTTTTTTATCTCATATCTTATTCAAACTATATAAGTGTCTTGAGATAACTTTGAATTTTTAAATTACACTTTAAATAGTTCAGGCTTAAAGGGATTTTCTCCTCACCCTCATGTCGACTAAGGGGTTGTGATTATTTTCAAAAAAATCATCCGTGTCTTTTTTGAGATACAAGCAGGGATTTAAGTCCATACGACGGTCGCGACTCGAGCTCACATTTCGTCCCCTTAAAAAACATCCAAACCGCTCCATACTGCTCGTCTGTAACGTCCCTCTTGTATTGAAGACATGAGTCTATATTTTGAGTTTATTTGAAGCGAAACCTCTCAGTGTCTCGGGGTAAATCCTGCGCAACCTCTCAGTTTTCTCAACAATTTCAGGGCTTCAAAACAAGACGTTACAGACGAGCAGTACGGAGATGTTTGGATGTTTTAACATGTCTTTTTTGGACCAAGACAACTGAGCTCCAGTCGCTACTACATTAAAATGAACAAACATTTTGGTCAAAAAACATCAGATGACTCTGGAAATAATCCCGACTCTTCATCGGCATGAGGGCGAGCAGTCAATGAGTGACATTTACCTTCGGAGCTTCTAGTCACCGGACGGCTGCAGGATCATCCCTCGTCATGCACGTGTGCACCGGCGCTGACGTCTCATGACTCAAGAAAAATCTCTCAGCAGACCCAAAGGAAATGTTACCACGTCACCCCGACGTTACTTCTTCCTTCTCCTGAGCGAGTAAATATAACCGAGGGTCGCGGGGAGCGTGGTGTGTGCGGGGGATGGTGAGGGATTATCCGTGTGTCATTACACCGACCGGCAGCCGTGGGCGTCATAAAATATGATAAAACGGCCAAAGAAAGAGAGTTATGTGAGCTTTTTTTTTTAAGCGTGAAGGCGAGAGGTTAGGCGCCCCCCCACCGGGACAAATTCCCTGATTTGACTTTGCGGCAGTTGGTCACGAGTTAGGCTCGACAATAAAAACTACTCAGGCGGACAGCGTTCCTCCTCGTCTCCCGCCGGTCTCCTCCGACACTGTGACAAAGCCGGCATCACCTTGTGGCCCGGTCGTGACCCGTCACCCTGTTTTTCGAACCACAATTCCATTCTTTGTTTTTAACATCGCCTCGATTGACTTCCGTGACTTTTCTTTTCGGATGACAGTGAGCCATTGTTTTGAATGGTATCTGGAGCTTAACGGATAGAAACACATGCGTCAAACTCCCCATCAGTGGATTTTAATTCAGCTGACTCACAGAACGAAACCGCGACATTTCCGGCATCCTAATATAAAACGTGCCGACGGATCACCCCCCTCCCCGGCTCCCATCTTTCTACCATCCCCCCCTTTCTCCTCCTCCTTCTGCTGCATGAGCCCCCTTCTAAATCTGTCCGTCCATGCACCTCCTCCCCCCCACTCCCCCCTCCCAGGACTCCCCTCTGCAGTGCAGCACCTATACGGTCATTAATCTGCGAGGTCGTCCATCTACGACACCCCCGTGCTCCTCCGTGTTGACGTCACATCTCGTCTTTGTTTCCCTGACTTTAATCTCGTGGTGATAAGTCGCCTTCCTTTTCATAATAAATCCACAATTCACCCATTTTATTGCTGCATGTTTAGGTCGTCGCGTCCGTCACCATAGCTACCATTTGGCTGGTCTTTTGCCACTTTGCATGAAATCCACCATAAATGGTCAATACAGGAAAAAAAGAGACGATCGTACGTTTTCCACATTTTTAGCTACGAATGATTTTGTTTTATTAAGCATTAAAATGTAACTAAATCAAAACTTTCGAGCTTGAATCCATCAAACCCATTAGAACACATTATTTTAAGCCTTTTACGAAAATGTTAAAATTCATTATTTCCATGTTATGTAAATGTTTCTGTATTTATAAATTGAATAAAACACTTAAAAGAATCTGGTCCTAAATTAAAATATATATTTCTACAAAGGTTTTCTTTTAATTTAATAAATCTTAACTATGATGTGCTGACATATGACCACAAGGAAAACTGGGGGGTGGGGGGGCACTCAATCATTTTGACCACAATCAGCCTCCCCCTGACCCCCATACAGGACTCCCTTAAGGGTACTCAGTTGTGAGAGAAAAGGAATAAATAAAACAGAAGGTGCTTCAAGGACACTTTGGTTTAGTCTCTTTATTTCTGATATTTTTCTGTTTTTTTTCAAATAACGAAATTAAGAAGAAAAATGCCTTAAGTGACTGAAAATCGAATGTTTTTTAGCATTTTTTTCCGTTAGAAAATCAAAATGGGAGGTAATAATAGAACGCCTCTTCCATGAACGTTTACTGTAGGTACTTCTTTTGACGCATCATCGTTATGCCCTATTTCCAGAGGAGGGTAAGCATATTAGATTAGATTAGATTAGATTAGATTGATTTACTTAATCCCTCTATATGACCCTTTTTCCCATGACACCATCCTGTCGGTCGTGGTCAGGAAACCCAGGAACACCTCCTCGTGGACGGACTCGCTCTCACTGAGAACGTCTCGTCATTGAGCCTAATGTTGGTCGATCGATGCATCAACCGTTCATAAGCGGCTCTTTTGACTTCCAGATAACTGAGCATTGTTTCTGCCGTTCCTGTAATGACCGGCATTAACGTTCACTCCTTGTCTTCTGGATCAATGGAAGTGTGATTATCCGGACGGTGGAGAGACAGACGGTTAATGTGTACAACAACAGCGATGGATGTGTCGTTTTTGCTTCCAAACTCACTTCAACAACAGCTTCGTGAAATCACGTTGGATAGCAAACATTTTTGAACATCTTCATCCCTCTCTTTATATATTTCTACTTCTCTCTCTGGAAGAAAGTCAGACTTCCATTAACACACTAAGTGCCATGTGACGTCAATGAATACTGCTGCTCTCAATAATTACATCCTGTAACTGAACTACAGTAAGTAGGTTTTATGCTATAAATAGTAATACAAACTTTCATTTAGGGGAATTAAGCCGATTGAACGATAACACTATTGAATATCAGTTCTGTGACTTAGGATGATATTGTTTTTGCAAGAAAACTACTTAAATAACATTATGGTGTGTGTGTCGCTTCTGAACAGAAGGAGAGGTAATGAATTAAAGGTGAAGTTACGGGTTTATTAAAGTAAAGTAGATTAAAGTGGTCCATTAGAAGACCCCGAACACGACACACTGTCCTCCATTTTGAGCGCTCCGATGCAATGTAGGGTGTCCCATTTCTATTAAAGATGAAGGGGAAGCGGCCATCTGTGGCACACTCACAGGGATAATCATAAATTCCCTTTTCTGTATTTCAACTGACCAGATTGATTGATCGTGTGCTACTTGCATCGCAATATTTGAAGGCAAGGGGAATAAATACACATGTGAGAAGTTGGGTCGGGATGAAAGAAAAGACTTTTGAATTGTGCGGATCATTTTGCAACGGATTGCCTTTTTTGACTAACTTGAATAAACGTGACATTCAAACGGTATCGGAGCTTTGGAAGTCTCAATATATTCAAGGCTCAGTTGCGATTCCTGAAGAACGGACTAAACGAAGCAGTGGATCTGGAGTGGTCCAGTTACAGGGAAGGTAATGGGATCCGGACGGATCAGTGTGCAGGGGGTGTTTGGGTCGCGCTGAAAAGATGCATTAGTAATTTAGATCAAATCAGTCTGAGTGATCGCCTTTTTTTTTTTAAGAATGAGCTTTTATGTTTACTTTACATCCTCTTCACGACTGACTGTTTGGCTTTAGAGCTTCAACCCAGTCTCAGCTGACAGCAGGTCTAAAATCTACTTAAACGATCATTTATGATTCAGTTCTGGATACATTCTTTCGACGTTAAACGTCGTATTCGAGCCTAAACATGAGAGAGAGGTTAGGGTGCGATTGTTACCGATTCAATTATCCTGATTTATTGGTTTCACTTCATCAGCTCATAGCACTTTTATTGGCCACGGCTGACCTTGTGAGGCGACCTTGACAACTCACGAGACTTGATTAACGTTGTTGTTTCGATTCAATGCAATTTAGAATATTTCACATTATTTGACATTTATGGTCTGAAATAAAATACAACTTAAAGTGTTCTGGTCGAAACAATCTACTGCACTTTACAAGATGAATCGATCAGACAGTGAGTGGATTATCTTTCTAACTACATCTATTCTTATTTCAAACGTGTATTCAGTTGAATTCATGAAATCATACTTATGAGGTGATGATGATTATCAGCTCAAGACTGACTGACAATCCTTGCTTACATAAAAAAAAGGTATTTTTATATCAGGAGTATCGTTTCAAATTATATTTTCAAAACAAGTGCTAGTACAGTGGCCTAAGGTATGATATTGTTCGCTATATCCTGTCGGCTTGATATGGACTTCCACGCGGTTTAAACATAATATTGACCAGACGAAGTTTTCCCTATTTTTAGCGACGATGTCAATAAAAGTTGTCGCCGTAATAACGGCCCCTCTATGGGACGATGACAGCGGTTATTGTTAACTGATCCATAAACACTTGTTTTGCTTCTATAACCGGAGTATTTACCCGTGTTTTCGGGTCTCTTTGAATACATTCAAGGTTGTAACGTTGAACTTGTCTACGCTGGTGATCCTTTAAAATACACCAGTAACCCTGTATTAATGTGTGTAATATGATGCAGACGTGTCGGCTCAACAATGCACACGTCCAGTTGGACGAGAGCATTTGAATAAATAGAGAAAAAAAAACGCATTTTAGCATAAATAGATGCTCCGTGTGTCAGTACGTGGATGCGTCGTATGAAACAATGAACCGCTTTGTCTTCACTTTAACAATCCAACAATGCACACAACGTCCTGACACGAGTGGAAGTCGGACGCTCGACCGCACATTGATATATTAACGCAATTCATTCATTCATCAAGTTATCTTATTTTATTTTGATTTATTTTTTATGAACAATTGCTGTATTTGCTGTGGCTATTGGGAAAAAAACGGAAGGAGACCTCCTGAGCGATCAATAAAGTTCTACCTTAACTTACCTTAAGTTTGCATCTGGGAACAATTGATTATTTTTGCCTTGAGCGTCACGTGTCTCGCGCCACATATTGACGATCAATAATACTCGTCTTGCTACGAGTTTAATGGGTTGATAGAAGGATTTTTGTCCCACTTAAGATGTAAATGAGTGATTCATATTTAAGGCGGTTCCACGCCAACGACTGGGACAAAAAAGCCAAATAATCAATAGAAGGGACAACAAATCTAACAATAATATTGATCTCACTTTAATCCAAGCCACTCCCTTGTTAACGCACGGATTGATTGGTTGTTAAAAAATACCACAATAAGTCAAATGTGTTCCTCGTCACTGGGATCAATGGAAATACAACATTATCAGCGAAAGAGGAAAATAATTCACATATTGCTGCCTGTGTGTGTGTTCAATACTTTCAGATTTCGACCTTTTTTTTTCTCAAAAGAACCAAAATTAAAAAGGAACTTGAGGACATTTTCTACTCGTTGTAAGACGTACAGACAGGAATGTTTTCCCAACACAGCGTTAATCAGGTTGCATCGGAAAATTACTGCCATGGCAGACGAATGAACAGACAGTGTCGTGAAGATAAGATGAAACTTTAGTCTTGATATATGTTTACACTAATGATGTGAAACCAAATACACACTAAACATATTGTCAATGTGTCACTGATACATTATTATTATTGGAAATTAAGGCTAAATTGAAATAATATGTTTTTGTTCAGAAAGAATCTGGTTGATTCTGAAAATAATTGAATTTAAATGACTTTATTCCGTTTCATTGTGACGAAGGCAAATGTCGGCTCCCGGGTAACAATAGCGAGCAGATCAAGTGCTAGAAAAGGAGCCACTGTTGGGTCAGAACTCGGTCAGTGTTGGTGTGAAAACGTGATCGAAACACTGATGAATTCAGACACACTGAGCTACACACACAAAAAAAGGGGGAGAAAAAGGGGGAGACAACATAATCCCACAAACCCATTCAGGCACGATTCACAGCATCATGTCACACTATTGCGTAATAGAAGATTAAAAGTGAACAATACCAGCCGCTCACAATTCAGGCCTTCTTGGCACCAGTGGCCCGCGTCTGGTACTGTTCCTGAGGACTCCCTCCTGGAGGGACCTCCGCTAACTAAACCGGGCGGGCTGGAGCCTCTCGCGGCCTCAGCTGAGCGGGTCTTACCGCGGATGTGGGACCGGCGTCGGGCGTCCTTGGTGTCGGTGGCGGTCGGAGGATGCGAGTCGGTGTCACGAGCTGATGCACGAGCGGCTCGAGCTGCTGATGAAGAAAAAGACAGAACCTGCTTCAGTTCAGCATCCGCTGGAGGCTCGGCGTCAACATAGGCCCCGCCCCGCCGGGTCCTGACGTCACGCTTTCGCGCTGGACCACCGCAACCCCCCTCCCCCCCTCCCCTCCTCCCCCCTCCTCATCCTCCCCCCTCCTCCTCCCCCTCCTCCTCCCCCTCCTCCTCTTCCTCCTCCTCCTCCTCCTCCTCCCCCTCCTCCTCTCCTCCTCTTCCTCCTCCTCCTCCTCCCCCTCCTCCTCCTCCTTCTCCTCCTCTCCTCCTCCTCCTCCTCCTCCTCCTCTTCCTCTTCCTCTTCCTCCTCTTCCTCCTCTTCCTCTTCTTCCTCCTCCTCCTCCTCCTCCTTCTACTTATTCTCCTCCTCCTCTTCCTCTTCTTCCTCTTCCTCTTCCTCTTCCTCTTCCTCTTCCTCTTCCTCTTCCTCTTCTTTTTCCTCTTCCTCTTCCTCCTCCTCCTCTTCCTCCTCCTCCTCCTCCCCCTCCTCCTCCTCCCCCTCCTCCTCCTCCTCCTCCTTCTACTTATTCTCCTCCTCCTCTTCCTCTTCTTCCTCCTCTTCCTCCTCTTCCTCCTCCTCCTCCTCCTCCTCTTCCTCCTCCTCCTCTTCCTCTTCTTCTTCCTCTTCCTCTACCTCCTCCTCCTCTTCCTCCTCCTCCTCCTCCCCCTCCTCCTCCTTCTACTTATTCTCCTCCTCCTCCACTTCCTCCTCCTCCTCCTCCTCCTCCTCCTCCTCCTCCTCCTTCTACTTATTCTCCTCCTCCTCCTCTTCCTCCTCCTCCTCCTCCTCCTCCTCCTCCTCCTCCTCGTGCCGCCTGTTCAGGAGTATTGCGTGCGCATACTTTCAAAGAATCTCCCTTTTTTGTCGTCACGCCAACAAGAACAGGTTAAAAACAGACCTGGGCAGCTAAAGTAGGATCATGTATAAATGGTTTTAATGCATTAATAAATGTATTTTGTATTTATTATTCATTTACATTTTCACATAACACTTCCCTCCTTTTTGTGTGAATTTTTTTGTGTAATATTTATCCCTCAAAACTTTTTTTTTAAGTTATTGAAGAAATGTTTTGAAAAAAACTCATCTATACGAGAATAAAATTGCAGTTTATTTAGTTTAATACATTTCACAGCCTAATGACGCATGTCCTTTTTTTAAGGGATTTTTTGGTCTTTCTTTTTGCTTGACGGCCCCGAACAACATTCACAGAGTTTAATGTGGCCCTTGAAGAATTTTATTTGCCCACCCGTGGGTTAAAACCACAGTGTAGATAAGGAGAAGCTCAGGTTTGTCAATAAAACGCACGTTCAGTCGTGAAATCAACCCTCACTGTGTAAATAGAGAAACTATACTTTGTTATTTTCTAATGTTGGTTTCACATTTGTACCGAAACAATTTCCTGTTTCACTCCACTAATCTTTTGAATAAAGAGATTTATATTATTTAAAAAAATAAAAATAACAATGGTTTCATTTCCAAGTTTTCAAATATCTGAAATAAAATATATTTCTCTCATGAAAAAATGGTCACATTTCAGATTATCACGTCCTGATCCAAGGTCTCAGGAGCTAAAGAACATGACGTCCACCCTCTGATATTCCAAGAAATGCTGACCCTGAAACCTTCACGTGAACCAGCTGTCTTTGAGCCACTGAGTGGGAGGACCTCCTGCGGATTCTCTTTTTTTTTAAGACGGTTGTCTGGACAATCAAGTGAAACCAACTAGTTTTATTATGTCTTTCCTGTTGACCTTGAAGTGTCTCGAAGTGTCACTTTCATTCTCAAAATAAATCCAAATGTTATTAAATAATCCCTCTGCTAATCAAACCACGTACACTTGAGTGATATTAGAATAGTTTCACCACAAAAAACAGAGAAAAATATGACTTTAAGAAACCAAAAAGCAACTTTTCTTTTCATTTTTTTTTTTTTTATTCTTCAGAAAACATGAGGACTTTTTAACTTTTCTGGAGACACCTGTAAGCTGAAGCAGAAACATCAAAATTAAAACATAATTAAAAAAAACCAACATGTGTAACATTACTTGGAGTGCAGGGTTAGTGAAAAATAAAAGTTTTTAGAAGTCTTAAAGACTTTAAATATTTAATACTAATCATAATATAATAATATCTACATATTGCGCTGGTTGTGGTGGGGGGCGGGGGGGGTTACGGTACAAAAAATAAATAAAGTTATGTTATTTACAAACAAAAACAAAGTTAAAGTTATGTCATTTACAAACAAAAACAAAGTTAAAGTTATGTCATTTACAAACAAAAACAAGTTTAAAGTTATGTCATTTACCAACAAAAACTAAGTTAAAGTTATGTTATTAACAAACAAAAACAAAGTTAAAGTTATGTCATTTACAAACAAAGTTAAAGTTATGTTATTAACAAACAAAAACAAAGTTAAAGTTATGTCATTTACAAACAAAGTTAAAGTTATGTCATTTACAAACAAAGTTAAAGTTATGTTATTAACAAACAAAAACAAAGTTAAAGTTATGTCATTTACAAACAAAGTTAAAGTTATGTTATTAACAAACAAAAACAAAGTTAAAGTTATGTTATTTACAAACAAAAACAAAGTTAAAGTGATGTTATTAACAAACAAAAACAAAGTTAAGTATCATCCTTTATTCATCAATGGAAGTCTGGAAACACAACATTCATCAACTGCTACAAACCGGGACATAAAAACTTCTGCCACATTTAGCGAGTGCTCATG
>NC_141821.1:7776451-7816451 GCF_982586985.1 Callionymus lyra
TGTGCCAAAAAAAGGTAAAAATGTTAAGTATCTCAGCAGAAAGCTGCATGTATAGCGCCCTCTATTGATAAAGTATTGGAAATGCAAGTTTTAAAAAAAATGAGAAACATTCAGCCAACACGTTGTTTGGTACCCACTCGAACTTCGTTATAAAAATAAGCCAACACATTTAACATTAACAACATTTTACATTTATATTGTTATTATCATTACTTTATCTAAATGTTTAGAATTGTGTATGCTATGATATTGTCACATGATCCACCTCTGTACCTCAAACTGAGGGTTATTCCTACAAACATTGTATCAACGTTTCTAAATACACTTATATTTCATCCTGTGAATGATATTGAGTTTTGTTTGTATTTCAAGTGTTGCGAATGCAACAATTGACGTAAAAAAAAAAAAAACTTCATTTCCCAGAAGGCGCAGCTCGCTCCGAGTTGACACCTAGCCAATCCCCGCCTTCACAGGAGAGCACGTGACCTCGGGTAAGTTCCGACCGAGGCTTGAGGGGAAACGGATCGACATCCAGCCACGGGATAATCGCACTTTGCGGGTGAGTTTTGACATTTGGACTCCTTTACCCGCATCGATCCTACATATCGCAGTCTTTGTTGGGATTTTCTTGAAAATGTGACGCGCTGGTTTAAAAGATATCCTAAATTCGGCCTGTAGCTCGCGCTCGGTAGTAGGCCTCGACTATTTCCTGGTGTAACTCCACAGCTGTAGCTTTTTGGAAGTTGGGAAAACTTTGTTTTTTTTTAATTCCATATTTACTAACGCTTATTTTGTATCCTGTAATAGGATTTAAATGATGTGTTATTATTAAATGTGTTGCCCTTTTAATTCTCTTGTGTTTCCATTGATACCTGCTCCGCTACGAGCTGTCAAATAAATGTTGTTTTCGTCTGAACATCCAAAGTAACACTTGTTTCATTGACTTATTTGCGTTAAATGGTCACAGTTTTGGTTTCGTGGGCAAAGAACCGAGCGTTGACGCCGAAGTGAAAGTGGATCTGAAGTTGTGTTGTTGCGGTGTTGACAATAGAGACAGAGCAGCTTAACTTTCTGTCATCCACGCTTGACGTGATAGATGGAGTTGAAACCACACAGAGGTGGTTAACACACTCGAACACACACTCGAACACACACTCTTATCGTCAGGTCAATAATGCAGTGGAGATGTTTATTGACTCCATTTAAACCTGACCTATATGTCTGTATTGACCATGTGTACACAGTTGATGAACGAGAGGTTATGTTTTCAAAAAGTAAGAATTACATTACATACATTTTAACATTTTCATACTAGTAGTTGGAAACTTGAAATGTTAAAAATCACATCAAACTGTTTGTTGTCATAATTTGAAAGTATATGTGTTAGCCATCATGTGAATTATATTGTTGTTATGATGCTAGTAATAACAAGGGGGTAAAAGTGGAATCATATTTATCATGGCCCTGAAAGAGAGTATTATAAAAGATGTTTTTACATTTTACATGTTTGTTTGGCTCTGGTTCGATGGTGTCTTTAATGTCACCTTTGTGATGACGTCTTTGTTGATCTGATGAATCAAATACTAAAAACTAATATTAAATAACGATGAATCCTAGTACCAAAAGCAAATTTAACAGTCATTACATTTACATATAATTACTCTGCTGTAAAGGTTATTGAATACATTCACTAAATCCTAAGTGAAGGAAATGGTAAAAAAAAAAGAAGTCAAACTTTACTATACTGTCTTATATTTGTGTTTAGATTTATTTTATTTTTCGAATATAAATGGGTAAAATTTATAATGAGTATAAATAATTTTAACATTGCATAATATTGTTGCCTTACCATTGAGTTGTATCTTTTTCTTTCAAATAAGAAGATAAGTAAGTAAGTAAGTAATTTGTATTTGTATAGGGCTTTTCCAGACCAGGGTCACAAAGCGCTTAAACAATCAAAACAATATTCAATAAAGTATATACTTTAAAGATCAAGATAAAACTGATAACACAACAGGAGTTCCAGAAAATCAAGGAAAAGCCTGAACAAATAGAAACGTCTTAAGATGTTTCTTAAAGGAGTCAGTAGATCCATCAAGCGCATACATATAAATAACGTTAACTATAAATCAAGATATCGGCTGTGACAGCATATACAGAGGAAAATAAGCTCATCTTTCTCAAAGAGCTCTTTTAATAAACAACGTTTCACACATTTTTGTTGATGAACTGTTTTGTTTTTTAAATATATTTCCTAATGTAACGACTGTTCTGTTATGATGCAGTTGTGTGGCTGATTTATTCATCTTATTTGAAAACCCAACTAGGCATTGAAATCTTGCTCCAACACATTGTTACGGCTACAATAACCTTTTTTGTTATCGGGCTGTGGGAGGAAATGTATGACTGTATAATGTAGAGTGTTATCCTTCATCACTCCTCCACCACAATACTACTTTTTTTTTTACTTAAAAATGTGAAATCAATCTAAATGGCCTAATCACAAATGAATCGACGATTCATTTATGTGGGATTTCAACCACGAGCCAACACTACAGAACCAACCACTTCTAACCGTGTAAGACCAAACTATTGAGCAACACACTGTTGCCGTGTACATTATGTCACTTTTCAAGTCCAGGGTCAAAAGATTCCATTCATAAATCTGTAACTGTGTCTCTGTAATGCACGTCTCCAGAAACGTGTGAGATATCGTACCAGAATGCTGCTTTTAACACTGAAAGACTGTTTGAAGGTTTTCACCAAAATCTTTGAAGCCTTAAAAACAGGTCAACAATGTCAAACAATATTTGTCTTGAAGATAACTGAACTCAATCTAAATATTTATTTAAGCACATCTCCATCTTAATCCTCATCATATAAAGTCATTTAGACAATATTGAAAGAGGTGTCTAAAGGAACTCAAGCAGACTACAGCAATTTTACAGCAATATTCTTGATTCTGCTTTTAATTGGGTCACATCTGTGTAACACTTCCTCAGAATATGAAGTCCATCCCTGGTGCCTGGTTCCTCAGAAATGGCACTCCTGTTTTTTTTTATTCAAACTAAAATTGTATCGTCTACGTATTGGTTATTTGATACAGAAGCACTTTAAGATAGATTTGTTTTGTTTTGTTTTTAATGCGACATCTCACACGCTCCATAGAAGATGCCACTCTGACCGTTTTAAACATACATTTTTCTTATTGTGAAGGATGCAATATTTACCTAGTAAATTGTGTTATTAGTTTGACTTGAATTAAAAAATAATCTGCTTTTTCTTATCCGAGACAAAAGTCATGTAGTGAATTCAGTTTCAATGTATTTATCACCTTTTTTTTTTTCAAGAACAGACCAGCAACTATCTTCTCACTTCTACATTCTTATCTAGCTCAAAGTCCCACACACTCTGCAGAACACCAAGATCATCTAAACACACACCCACAGGTCCATTCATGAACCTCATCATTCTGAACTCAGCATAGATGTGGGAAGCTTCTGCTCCTTCCTAATCTTTCAGAAGCTCAAATATAGGATCGCTATACGTTTCCCTATTGGCTCCTGGGAATTCTAAACCCCCAGGATTTCTGAAGATCCTAAAAATGTTTAAACATTCATGAATAGAAAAATAGGGCAACATTTAAAGACCTGAGGAAATGTAACACATTAGGAAGTTTAAATATATGCTTATGTATATAGATTTCAGTTCAGTGATAGGATGCTCCATCCCCGGTGTGTGAGGGAGAGGTACCGCAGGTCCTTCCTCCCTACTGCCATCAGACTCCACAATAAGAACACAGCCAGATAATCGTCTAACTGCACCTTTCTTGTTATTTTTGTAAATATGATTGTGTATATAATATAGTGCAGAATTATTTTCTATTGTATTTAGATTTTTTTCTTTCTTTTTAATATTTTATTTCTGGGTGTTATATTTTTTTCTGTTATATTGCTCTTGCTGTTGTTAAAACGAATTTCCCCTCGCGGGACAATAAAGGGATTCTGATTCTGATTCAGTTTACTTTATTTCATGTAAAAATAAACATTTGGGTGAAATTCTCCCTAAATCTATGTAATTTAGTTCACTATTGATATGTTCTTTATATTTCCAAAGCAACTTCGATCTACTGTAAAAGAAAAAAAAATTACACAATCATTTAAAAGAATTGACAAATGGAAGTCGCTAGTGACAAGCCTTAACTTGAAAAAAACAGGAATAAAAAATGACTCTTGGAGTCTTGTCAGAACTTGACTAATAACTGCTGTGACTGTGGTTGAGCCAGAGAAGCTCATAGTATGTGTGATACAACTCGGGAATATTTCGAGGGAACAGAGAGTGTCACAAGAGGAGAAGTGGTGGGTGGCTATTTCCCTTTCTTTATATATCCTTTTTTTTTTTCGTTAACAGATTCAAAGAAATTGACTCAAGCTCAGAAAACGTCTCAGTAATAACGGTTTAATTAAATGAAAGATGTTTTCATCATTTCTTGTTGAACTTTTTTGTCGTTCATCCTGTCATAACAAAAAAAGTTTCCCTTATTGATATTGCAACTACAAGGGTTTCGTTTCCTCATACCTCTCCGGTCTGTTTTTTCCCTCTCGCATCTATCTAAATCTGAAATTACGTGGTCAAATCCCAAATCTAGTACCGGTGTTCTGCAGATACTTTCTCATATGTTATCATGCAAGGCATATCTTATGTTTTGAGATAAAGGTTAGAACAATCCTCTTGTAATAATACAACTATTAATAGACTGGATGGTCATCCGGGCTTCCATTATCCAGACATGACGCATCTAACAAGGGTGAGGGCACTTGCCACCATCTAGTTTTTTACAAAATGACCAGGTTGGTAGAATTTAGTTGGCCAAAACAAATGAGTCCGACCATTGTCGAGTGTCCGTTGGATGTCCTGATCACCGTGTTCTAAAATATGTGACTGCGTCTCCTACTGTCCTAGATATTGGCTGCACACTTTATTCCCCGCCTCAATCTTTCCGATATTGCCAGAAACCTGAAGGTGATTTGAATATAAAGTCACACTCCCAAGGGCCATGGCAGGGTAGTTTATTCCTGCGCCAAATACTAGGAAGAAGTATTTACTCCACACAGAACTACTAGGATGAGATGATGAAGATCATTTTGCTGCAGTATAAAATGGTTTTAGTCTGTAGTATTCCTAAGCCTTCTTGGCAGGTTGGACACACTGCTGTATAGTATTTAGAGCTCTACTCAAGTTCTAAACTCCCGTACTTACTCCCAGTTTGATATGTCTTTTCATTACGTTATTAACAACTTCCAGTTATAGGCGGTATAGATGAAACTTTTATATTAATACATAAATGCTTCTCATGCGTCCCTCAGTTCACTTTCAATGAGGCGAAATGTATTAAAAACTTAAGTCCTTATCAATATGGACATTGTTATCTAGTCGTTTCCTCTATTAAGAAAAAACTTTATTAAACCTAAATACCCTTGAATCGGGATGATGCAGAACAGATCTATAAAAAGAATTTAAACTTAAAATAATATAATAAGGTAATAATAAATCAGGAATTTCCAAAACTTTACAAGCTTGTTTTGAGCCGTGAAACGCGAAAATAACTGTTTTTAGTGGGTTGAATTGTAGCAAGTCGAGACAAGATTTGGGTGTACATGGTGTCACTTGTCATACCAGATTCTAGAAACCTTCTTCACCTTCTTGTCAGGAGAACGGCGACGCATCTAGAGAGCAAAACTCAAAAGTATAATCCAAGACGAGTACTTTAAAATAAAATAAAAATGTTGTATCTATAATAAACAATGTTTATTCCACCTTACAATGAGGGAATATCTTTCATAATTAAAGAATGATCTGTGTTACAGTAGCAAGTGGATTTAATGAGACAGAAAATAAAGAGATTATTTCCTTAATTACTGGGTTAACTCCACCCGCCCTTGGTTCCTCTAATTTGTTTTTGCCAGACCCTCAGCGATAGCTGTTGCCATGACGAAACTATAACAGAGCATCCCCCCGGTCCACCGAACACCCATTACTCACTTTTCTGGATGCTGTAATTTAATCCAAGAAGAAAGAGGTCGGCTCGTAAATGTTTGATGATACAAGCTAACGGCTCAAGTGAGACCGAAGTTCTCAAAGGGTTCCTGACTTGTGAAGCTGGTCACTATGGTAACCGTTATAAACAGCTTGCAGATGTAATCTTTTTTATATTGTGCTAGCAGAATCCCTTTAAGAAAGGTCTTGTTGTTGTTATTGTTAAGTAAGTAATTGTTATTTGTAACGTGCCTTTCTCGTATACCATGTATACCACACTTGCTTTTACCGATCTTCTACTTTCAGTCACTACCTGCCACTTACTTTCCATGTGTAAGGGACAAGTGTAGAGACTGAGGTCATGTGGTATACAGAGAACTTTTCCTTTTGGCTAAATGATCTTTAAAGCACCACAGGTCGCTGTGTATAACTGCTCACCATGCCTCAATACACCCGTTACCAACCTTATTAAAGAAAAAACAAGTTTTATTTCTGAATCTCTCTGAATCTATTTCTGATTTTCTTGTGTTCATTTTAAAATGAACTGATCGGACCTTTCTAAGGTCTACGAACTGTTGACGGGTATGATTGAATGTATAGTATGTTTTCTCATATACACCGTGTCCATTTTTTAAAATCTGACAGGTCTTTTTTATATATAGATTATATTTGTGTTACGTCGAATATCTGTTTCGATATTGTACTTTTAATTGGAAAAAAATGTTGATGCAGCACAACAATTTTTTTAAAGAAGCATCAATTAAAGCTTTAGATTCAGTGTTTTTCAACCCTTTTTTTAAGTTGTCAGAAAATATGTGGAGACAAACAAGCTATGTTCTATAGTCAAAGTTGTTCACTGTGAATTCCCTGCAATAAATAAATCATCAAACACATTATCTATATGGCCAAAGGCAGTTCCAGCTCCAAGGTCTTCAACCTGTTGCCTATTTTATGTTCCAATTCACTCCCTTGCAATTCAGAGTCACTCATTAATCGACTGTATATCTGACTGTGGGAGGAAACTTGAGCAAGTGAGCTCAGCTAACCTGTGCCGCCCACGTCCTTAGATTAGATTGACTTTATTAATCCCTCTGGACATCTCTGTCGGGAAATCGAGTAAATTGAGAGTTGTAAACAAAATTCCTTTGTACCGTAAAGCCTTTATATATCACTAGTGTTTCTCTTTATTTCCCTTCTTGAATGTTCATATCTTAAGACATTTTCTGTCGTATAAAGATCTATGTAAGCTTTCATTCAATGGCTCCTGTTGTTATCTTGCTATATTGTATCATTGAGGAGGAGTAAATCAAACCTGAGACATATTTATCTGAGGCATGCGGAACTCCGGCTACTCGCACTACCAAATCAAAAGTTTGTAATGATGTACACATGTGCGCACAATCAGGATAGAGAAACTAACAAAACAGTGGTTGAGAATTGGCTGTCGAACCAACTTTTTTCTATCTGGCTGAAAGTTGTCTTGGGTAAAGTGTAAGGTTTCGTTATAATCATGTTTCCATGTTGAAATACATTTTTTTGAAAAATAATCTCTAAACCCATGTTATTTGTCTTGCTTTTTGGAATTTTTCAATTTTGGTTTATTGTCAGAATGAGAGAGCCAGTCTTGGGTTCACAACACTGGCAATAAAAGTTGTGGTCTGTTGCCTAGTTGGCCTGAAATTTTACTTACAGAACTAACTTGTAGTAACTCTTTGAAAACACCCTAGTCATCTTTCTTCAGTAAAAAAAAATGTTTACAAAGGTTGATGGTTTTGGTTTAATGTATTGACGAAGCACTTGTTTGTCTTTTAGCCTGTGGAACCCCCCTCCCCCCCGCCCAGAGTGATGGCTTCGCCGATCTCCGCCTACAACTCCAACTCCTTGGACACTCGCATCTCTACTGTAAGAGTTTCTAAGTTGATGTTTTAACTAATACCTAATGGTAAATGCTTTAAATGGTACTTTAAATGTCTCTTTTATGATGTGTGTAAAATAAACCATTTTGATCCTTGTTCCATTTTCATCAGAGAATACTTGCCAGCAATAGGAATTTAATAATAATTAAAACACCAAATAAGGAGTTGCTGTGTCTTGTCCAGTCCATAATCTGCCGGAGGCCTGTCTCTCTCCATTACGAACAGAACCTTAAAAAGAAAAATCCTAGTTTATGGTTTTATATCCCATTGGGTTAGATCCGGTTCGCTCTGTTTGTTTTTCCTTCTTCCTGGAGGGCCAGTGATGGAACTAAAACACTATTGTTTTTCATCAATACTCTCTTGTGTGCAGATCTCCCGTGAGTCTCTGAAGATGGAGTTGTTGGCAGACGTGACTCTGCTCCCCGGAGAAGACCGAATATCAGGTGTGTGAATACCTGCAAGATCTGGCTTACACCAGGACATGAAACCACCTTATCTCGTAGCTTCTTAGCAGAAAGGGCCAGAAATCACCAGATGTAGGTGATTTCTAAGCCAATTATCTTAAACCAGACACATTTAAAGGTCAGAGGTCAATTCTAGCAGACAGTTGTACAAAGCCGACCTTCCTGCACAACCTGAAAGAGCACAGTAAACTTAAACTAAATAGCTTAAGACAGCATTCAATTACTCGCCGTTATGTATTGTTGTGTTTTTTCTAGTTGAATACGATTGTTATCTAATAATTGAATAAAACTATTCTTAGCATTCAATGCTATCTCTGCTGTAAAAGGATCTAAAATTAATCTTCTTCCTTCCTCTAGATAAAGAAATCATCTACATCTGTCCGTTTAACGGAGCAGTGAAGGGAAAAGTGTTGATCACCAACTACAGACTTTACTTCAAGAGTTCCGACGCTGTAAGTTCCAACACAACAATGACGGAACTCGTCCGATAATAGCGCATTGTTTAGAACTTGTATCTACAGCGATTTTATTTTGAAGGGCTATTTTTGTGCTTCAGGACGTGTCGTTGATGCTGGACGTTCCTCTGGGTTGCATCAGTCGTGTGGAAAAGATGGGCGGGGCTTCGAGCCGAGGGGAGAACTCGTACGGCCTAGATATCACCTGCAAGGTGCGTGCTTTATTCATGAGCTCCGGTTTCTGCTCTTTGCTTCGATGACGCCTGAAAAAAATCCTCTCTTTTCAGTGAAACACTTGAAGACTTTTAAACCTTAGTGAGAGTGATAGACTTTATGATACACAGGTACTTAAAGGACTTGATTAATTTTTGGTAGTTGGACAATATGAAGGACAATAAATGACAGGATTAAATGTATAAATTCAAGCATCAACACTGCACTGAACAGCTCTAATGATGAGTGGAAGACTCCGTTCTAAAATCTTAGTGAGGTAGCAAATAATTATGCTAGTAGTTGATCTGATGACATCGCTGTAATGATAGACTTATCTCTCCTTATGATATATTTATTTACATAAGTAATTTATTGAACTATTCGAGGGGGACATTGAATTTTAGCGCCACTATTGTTGACTTGATAGATCCTGAAACCAAAATATGTCCAAACAACAATAGCTTTAAAAGCTGCTGGAGTCGACTGTATCCTCTCGTCCTTAGTCATCCTTGGGTTTATGCAGGATTTCAATGTTCACTTAGCAGCCATGAATATTTACACGTTAGTTGTAGTTGTAGTTATTTCACATTTTATTTTTACTTTATTAAATGTAAACCATAAAAGAGAACCATGGTACAAATATAATATGATTTGAAAACCTTTTTTTTTTTTTTAATTCTCATTCATTTATATTCTGCCGCTTAGGCCAGTATATATATATAATAACTTTCCATTTCTTTTAAATCCAGTTTGTGCTAAGTTCATTGGCAAGAAACAAGGCAACTGTTGAAGTTATGTTTATTAAGAGCCATTCCTTATGATATGCCTAAATTCCTTACAGGACATGAGGAACCTGAGGTTTGCCTTAAAGCAGGAAGGTCACAGCAGGCGAGACATCTTCGACATCCTCTCAAAATACGCTTTCCCTGGTTCAAATGGGATGGTACGTCTCATACTCTCCTTTGCTGCCACCTGCTGACGAGGTCTGGTGGGTGTCGACGGTCACTAACATCCTCCCGTTGTTCCCCGCAGCCTCTGTTTGCATACCTGACTCAGGAGAAGTACGAGGAGAATGGCTGGAACATTTACAAACCTGTTGAAGAATTCAGGCGGCAAGTGAGTACCTTAGAGCAGGATCAGGTGAAGACTCGTGACTGAACCTCAAATATCTTCTCCCAGGGTCTACCTAACAACAAGTGGCGCATCACCTTCATCAACAAGGGCTACGAATTGTGCGACACCTACCCCACTGTGCTGGCTGTTCCCTTTAAAAGCAAAGAAGAGGACCTCAGAAGAGTCGCAGCCTTCAGGTCAAAAGGGCGGATTCCAGTATGTTTGTGAAAAGTTTCTTTCTCTAATAATATTTCTGGATATTCTCAGAATCTCATTCCATCCTTGTGGTCCTCTAAATAAGGGAAGAGTGGGATGGAATGTGTGGTCAAATGTATACACCTTATTATAATATTGATGAATGCCAAAATCCAAGTTCCCGCTCGTCACGTTTTTCACGCATTCGTTCTGCTCGTTCTCTGTTCATGAATGAGACCTTGTGTGTTTTGCTGATCTGGAGAAGGCATTTGTCCGTATTCCTCTGGGAGTCCTGTGTGGGGGAACACCGGGACAATGGGGTGTCAGATACCCCGATAAGGGCTGTCAGAGCCACATAGATGGTATCAAGTCCGACTTGTTTCCAGTGAGGGGTTGGGCTCGACCAGGGCTGCACTTTGTCATGATTGTGTTCTTACCTCACAAAGTATATTTTGACGCATCCAGAGTTTTGAGGGGGTTTGCTAGGCTTGAGATTGGTTCACTGCATTTTTCCGATAAACATGGTCCTATTATCCCAGGGTTCTTAGTTGGAATAAAGTGGAGAACCTTCTCCGGGTTAGGGATAGGATCCTGCCACAAGTTGCGGAGTTCAAATATCTCTTGGTCTTGTTCACGGGTGAGGGAAGAATGGTTAGTGGGATTGACAGGCATGTTGTGGCGGCGTCAGCACTTATGCAGACGATCCACCGATCTGTGTTGTGAAGAGAGAGTTGAGACAAAAGGCAAAACTCTCTACATACCGGTCGCTCTACGTACCTATACTCACCTATGGTAACGAGAGGTGGGTCGTAATAATTGTGGGTAAAAACACCAAAATAAGAGCTGAACTAGTATTGAAGAAAAAAGTTAACAAGAAATGATGGTTAAATTGGTTCCGCATCTTAACCTTTACATTTGTACTTCCATTACCCCTCCTCCGCACCTAACTCCGAGTCTCCCATTGGTCCAGGTTCTATCGTGGATCCACAGGGAGAACCAGGCCGTCATTGTCCGCTGCAGTCAGCCTCTGGTGGGAATGTCCGGCAAGAGGAACAAGGACGACGAGCGCTACCTGGACATGGTCAGAGAAGCCAATGACACCACAAAACTCACGATTTTCGACGCTCGGCCAAACGTCAACGCCGTGGCCAACAAGGTCAGTGGGCTCGTGGTTGAGAGTCATGTTTATAAACCAGCATGAAGTGTGGCGTGGGTAGGAACAAAATGTTTGGGTGATAACATTTGTTGATGTTCCTGCAGGCCACAGGAGGAGGCTACGAAGGAGACGAGTATCAGAACGCGGAGCTGGTTTTCCTCGACATCCACAACATTCACGTCATGAGAGAATCTCTGAAGAAACTCAAAGATATCGTTTACCCGAACGTGGAGGAATCTCATTGGCTGTCCAGTTTAGAGTCCACCCACTGGCTAGAACATGTCAAGGTTGACGTCCCTTTGCAATCTTAAGAAGGTCGCCAATGCTTTTTGATTTTGTTATTGTCTCAACCATGGTCTGATCTGTGCAGCTGGTGCTGTCCGGAGCCATCCAGGTCGCAGATAAAGTGTCCAGTGGGAACTCGGTGCTGGTCCACTGCAGTGACGGCTGGGACCGGACGGCTCAGCTCACCTCTCTGGCGATGCTCATGCTGGACAGTCACTACCGCACACTCCGAGGATTCCAGGTGTGTGGCAGGTCGATGGGCGATTGCTGGACTCGTGAAGTAATAAACCTGACTTGAATTCCAGGTGCTCATTGAGAAAGAGTGGATCAGCTTTGGCCACAAATTTTCCTCCGTAAGTCACTCCATCATTTAACTGCTGCTGATGTTTGAACACACATCTGATGGTTGTGTTTGTGCGTTCAGAGGATAGGTCACGGTGACAAGAACCACGCGGACCAGGAGAGGTCCCCCATTTTTGTGCAGTTCATCGACTGTGTGTGGCAGATGACCAAACAGGTAACAAGCGTGAACAACAATTCACCATTTTACAATCCGCCGTCTCCCTGTTCCTCAATTATTATTATTTTTTTAATTGTGCTGCTTATTTAAATAACAAGCTGCATACAAGGAGGAGAAAGTGCCTCAGCTATGTTCACAAAAACTGGTGATTTAGCAGATAAACTTCAACACAACCAGAAACTGTTTCCTTCAACTTAGAAAAATCTCTAAATTTAGGAAAATGTTGTCAAAGCATGACCTGGAGTGTCTTCTCGTATAGACTATTGTAACAGTTTGTTTTCATGTTCATGAATTCTGACCTGCTCTAGTAGAAGAACTCACATTTTTCGCAATCAACGTCTGTGGTTGGTTTGCTGGGCGGCAAAGCATTCAATAAGCTGTCATGTGTGCATGTTAGTTAAATTCAACGAGTGAATGGTCAGTAGTTCTGCGGTTTTAAGAACGTAACTGGCTGAAGTCTAAATGCTTAACCGTGCCGTTTGGTTCTCCTCCCAGTTTCCCACAGCCTTCGAGTTCAACGAGCGCCTCCTGCTGACTGTTCTTGACCATCTATACAGCTGTCGCTTTGGCACTTTCCTCTACAACTGTGAGAGCGTAAGAGAACAGCAGGTGAGAAGCTAGCTTCTGCACATGACAACGCTTGATTCTGAAGTCGATTATCATACGTTTAATGGTTTGTTACATTTTTTCATTCACACAAATAATGTCCCTCTTGCCTTGATTGTTCCAACATGCCTGGTAATGGTTCTTAATTAATGTCATTACAACTCTATTTAATGATTTGAAGTCCAAAAAAACAGTAGCATCCTATCCAGATTCTATACAGACTGATACTGACATCCAGATACAGACTGAACCATAATCATCGGCCGCCAGTCATTCATGCAAATATTTATTTGTCTAACGAATCAAGCTTTAAGGTACAGCATGAAAGATTATGAAAGAAATGGAATGAATTAACATTAAAAAATGAACGAGTTTTCAGTACACATACATAAATTAAATGACATTTCAGAAGCAGCTCTTTTTTGCTATTATTAGCGTAACTTTCCCCTGCGGTCTGTTGTATCGTGCAAATACATTTAAAGATGAAGTGCCGTAAATCTCCATCAAATATGTTTTGTAGAACCATAACATTGCCCTTCTTTGTTTTTTAATTCCATCTGTCCGTCTTATAGGAAGTGAGGTCCAAGGCGGTGTCCCTGTGGTCGCTCGTCAACAGCAAGACCGACATTTATCTGAACCCCTTCTACACCCCAGAGTCAGGGAGGGTCCTCTACCCCGTCGCCAGCATGCGCCACCTAGAGCTGTGGGTCACCTATTACATCCGCTGGAACCCACGCATACGACAGCAGGTATTCATGCCGAAGAGGCAAAGGTTTCTAATTAATCAATTGATTTAAGAAAATGTTTGTAACATGAGGCTGGTGCTTTTATTTTGGTAACATTTCACATAAAGCTAGCCATCCGGGGGGTCTGACTGGATCGAATGTCAGCTGACGTCACTGCTGAAATTGAAAATTCTTTTATGAAAATTCATGAATAGACTGTAGCGTCGGCAACAGACAAGTGCAGCTTTGAGATGGTTGACTTCGTAGGAATGTTTGTCTCGGTTCAAAGGTCATCAGAATCTTCTCCACACAAACGCACACAATTACATTATAGTTCAAGATCAATTCTGTGCCTAAGTTTTTATTTTTTATTTCATCAATACTATTAAAGTGCCAAACTTGCCCTCCAGGTTATTTTATGTGGCCTGTCAATTTTTTTGCTGAGATTAAAGTTAAACAGATGTGTTGATATAAGTGTGTGTTAAATAGATGTTTGACTCTATTGTATCATCAGTGTGTGTCTGTTTGTACAAAACTGTCTTCATTGAAATATTTATTTAGAAAATGATCTTAAGCCCCGCCCACTGAAAACACGCTGAGATGCAAAGAGTACAAGCGACTGGGATTTTAATAGAAACGCAAATTAACAAATGCCATTTTTAAATTGATATTTTCTGACACCGCTAACTTCACTTCTCACTTGTACATCCTGCCACAGATTACAAAATACACGTTTTGTTCGTCCCACAACCTCGACTTGTAAAAAGATAAACGTGTGTGTGTGTGTGTGACTGTGTCTTGCAGCAGCAGAGTCCAGTTGAGCAGCGCTACAAGGAGCTGCTCGCCCTCCGGGACGAGTACCTGAAGAAGCTGGAGGAGCTGCAGCTCTCCGACTCGTCCCCGTCCTCCCGTCTGGCCAACAGCTCCAGCCCCAACACCTCGTCCTCCACGTCCCCCACACCCTCACAGCAATACACACACCTACAGACCCCTTTCTGAGGACGGGGGGGGGACATTTCTTGATAAGCTTGCACTTATGTCCTCTTCACACACACACACACACACACACGGAATATTTTAGTTTTGTACAGTAATAACAGCGTCTAACACCCTAATACGTTTTGATGGGTAATTTTTAACACCATAGGGATGTTGATTATGCAATATGTCACAGTACAGCCTTACACACACATATACACACACACACACACACATAATGAAAATACAGAGAAGCCTTATGGACAGACGGTGGCTTTAACTTCAAGGGCTTGAACACACAGATGTGCAGTGTTCTCCTGCTACACACTGAAGCTAACGGTGGTGATGGCAGTGCTGCCCGAGTGTTGCGAAATATACCTTTACACTGCAACTTGCTTTTTTTTTTTTTTTCCAATTAACGGGAGCTGTTAAAGGGACGTGAATGGATCGTCGACTAAGTCTGCTGCTGTTTTGCCTCACCTAAGGTCAGGTAGTTTATTTTCATACTGGGTAAAACTAGCTTATATCGCCCCCTACAGTCGATGTCGAACCAAAATGAAAGCAGACAATGGCTGGTTACCTGCTGAAGTCCTTCTTTAATCGTCTCGTTCAGGGACTATTGCATCGTAGATACAAACTCAAGGTCATTCAAGTGTGACACTCAGCCTTTGACAGGAATGATGTTTGTGGAAATATTGAGTTCATCATCTGTAAACATGCAATATTTGTCACTTCAAATGTCGTTTTCTTGAATGAATAAGATGAAACGATACAAATGTCAGTGATGTTTCGAGCTGTATTTTGGCAAGGCATGAAGGATTTGAACCGGTAACCTTGCTATTGTGAGAAACTGCGATTAACGATGAGGTCTCGACTGTGTTGATGCCAGAGCCCGGCTCTGTATTAAGTCGCCTCCTGGTCAAAGTTCTCACGGATCCGTCTCTCGTGCGGGAGTCGACCCCACAGATCAGGGCGTGTCCCTGTCGGCGGCGAACTGTAAATAGATTCTTTTTGAATTGGAATTGGTTGTGAATTTCGTTGCTTTAGTCGGTTTCACCGCCACTGCCCGCTGATTCTGGATTCTCCAGCACTCTTGGGAACAGATGAGGAGAAACTTAGGATGAATGAGATTTACTAGTCGACACAAGGTGGATTTCTGGTGCTGTTTTGCTAGAATAGGGATATGACGTGGTGCTGTCAGCCTCTGATCCTGTGTCGCCGCTTTACGTTCCTCATCACGTCTGACCCCGGCGGTGCCAGTCCGGGTCCGTGAAAGCCTTACCATGCCAAGATGTTTCCGACCATACAATATTTATTTCTGTCCTCAGTATTCTGTTCACTCTGATCGAAGTCAGCTGTGCTGGTGACACTTTCAAATGCTTGGTTAAAGCCTTAAACATTTCTCCATGGGTGGCAGATGGTGGTGGGTTGAAAGATTGTGGTGATTTATGCGTCGGTAATCTCAGGACATCACGTTGAAGACAAACTGTATAATTGGGTAATGAGAGCTGGTGGCTAAAAAAAAAACAACCTCCTGGATCCTGTTTAATTTTTGCACAGAAGTATAAGCTGTACTGTGTCCCAGAGGCGAGTCGTTTTTCTGAATTTGCTTGAGGAAATTCTCTTTAAGTGGCATTAAAAATGACAGACGTTCTCGCAACACTGCTGCAAGTCTGTATCCAAGGGAATCGTTCACAGGGTAAATGTCCGACACTTTTGTCCCGGCGCCTCCTTCACAAATGAATATCGGTTTTGATTGACAGTCTTTTTTTAAATGTTTTAAATAGCAAAGCTTTTTATTGTCAATACAACTCGCACGCTGCACTCGCCTCACAATTTAACTTTTTTTTTATTTTGTATTTGACACCATTATTTTTTGTTTAGTTTTAATGTTTCAATTTTGGCTTTAAACTTCTGATTTTTTTTCTTCTCACTTCAACAAACTGAGAGTCCTCACACAGCTGCTCCAAATGAATCCATTATCATCGACGAACCATTGAAAGTCCAGCAGGGATCCAGCATTTTTCTCACTCCATGAGAAGTTAGCTCAGAGAATCTAGACTATCAAGTTATCAATCGTTCCCAGTGCTAAGAAGTGGAACTTCTAGACCAGATTCATTTTTGAAGGATGTCCACAAGTTGATGTCATGTGTCGGCTCATGTCCAGATTTGTGCCTTGACTGCTCCTCCTGTTGCCCTCACTTCTGATCTGACCCCGGGGGGGGGTCGTGGTTGACACGACATGACGTTGTGGCTCACGGACAAGAATTCCTGGCATGTTTGATGTTTATGTTCGAGTGACTGGTTTGGATTGTTGGTCTAGGACTGTTGGCTCGGACCAGACTGTGATCATAGTCCAGGCGATTCCAGCACTTTGTTGTCAGGAATACATGCGTCAACATACATGATGATGATCAGGACATTCATGATCCTTTTGATTCTAAAAATACTTTCTCATGACTTTGAATGGAGCACCATGACTCAAGAATGTTACATATGACATACGATTTAGTAGTTTTCCACTAGTGGACCCAAGAACCTGAAACGTAATGATTTGGAAAGCGTTACAAAACATGACTCTGTTAACCTCGACTATTGGTGGCAAATATATAAGAGTTTTAACGTATTGACGACATACTCATGACTTTGAATAGTGTCGATGACAAAAAGTAACAAATGGACAATAGTATCTATGAATTGTTGAGGTTCACGTTTCTCTATTAGTGTTAATCCACTTCCTTGACGTATATTTGGTTCCCAGTCGAGTGTCAATCACGACCCTCGGGGCCGATGGTCAGATTCCTAAATGTTCAACCAAAATAAAATGTTTTGACGTCTTTAATGTTAACGTGGATGTTTGGCACGGAGGATGATTGACAGCATCCCGCGGTTGTAATTTTGGGGAAGAAAAAATAAAAAAATCTATTTTTTTGTATTTTTTACTTTGTATAAACACGGTGATGTTGTTACCTCAATCAAAAGTTATTTTACCGTCTAAAAGATCTATTGTTGTATGATACAATTATTTTATGTAACGTCAAATCTTACAGTTTTATAAAAAGGAAGAAAATAATGTTGGTTCTGGATATGTTGGTATAAATCTGAGATTTCTGCTCCTTTGGTTCAAATATTTTCTCTAGAAAAGGGCATTTTCTTCGTATCCGCTGACCCTCACTCGGACGTCTGGATGGATCCAGAGTTCGTCCATGTTTACCGCGTTCCTTAACGGTTGCTGTGGAGCTCGACCACGTCATAAAACCTGCTTCTGTATGAATGCTTTTGAAATGTATGTCAGGACCCGTTTGGCATGTTCGTTTGCCAAAAGTCCAAAAAAAACAAAACACTTTTCAATCACGCTTCATCTCCACAGTTGGTCTGACGGCTTTTTCTTTTGTAAATAATAATTAATAAATTAATTTAAGGATTCACGATTCTGACTCTTTTTTCTTTGCTCTTTGAGGTCGTTTTTACAGGAGTGACCTTCAGATAATTAAAAAAAAGTAAAGATCAAATGACATGATCACAAAAATGACCGTTATATTGAAATATATAAATACACCACAACGCTATAACGGCTGATGCCCTGGATAGTGGGATAGATACATAGAAAAACTTTATTATGCTCTTAATCGATTTTGTATATCACTTGTTTCCTGGACTTATTTTTTGTGTAAACTTGACCAAAATAGTAAGTAAGTCATTTATATTTATAGAGCGCTTTTCCAGACCACTTTTACTCAATAAAATATATTCTTTAAAGATCAAGATAATACTGAGAACAACACAGGAGTTCCAGAAAATCAAGGAAATGCCAGCAAGAATAAAAATGTCTTAAGATGTTTCTTGTACAATAAATAGCGTTTTTGACATGTCATGAGGCTCTTGTTATTATGACTCACTTATGATTCACACTTTTTTCAAAACAAAATGCTTTTCAGATGGTGATAGATGGACTTTATTGATCCATCTGCAGGTCTGCTTCGGGAAATTGTTTTTCAAGTCGGCACACAGCAACACAGACGATAGATTCATAAAAAAACACGAAAAAGAACAAGGTTTCTATAAAAAGAAAGTGCAAGATGATGACAGAATCTAAATCTAAATATTAAGAACATGGATCAAAGATAAAATATCAGAAAAGGAAACAGAGATTAACACAGAATGGAAATATCTTTTCACTTCACTCCTGCCCCCAAACTCGGAATCAAACAATCTAATGAATGAGTCCCTGAGTCTATTAGTGTTGCGTCATTGGAGGAGCATTCGTGCTCCGTCTGCTTCTCTGTTCACTGATGACAGTGTTCAGAGGATGATGTCATCATCCATGATGGACAGTAGTTTGTCCAGAGATCTCCTCTCTGGTCACCAGTGAGTCCAGCTTCAACCAAAGAGCCAGATCCTGATCAACCAGTACAGAAAATGTGGTTCCCAGCCCGGTGGTTTGGTACCAAAGCTGAAGTTCTAAACTCTTATCATTATGAAATGTGGATTAATGACAGATTAAGACTAAATGTTTCGATAAATAAAGTGATTAATTTATTGTTTCCGACTGACCTTTATGAAGCTTTGGTTAAATACATCCACGTATGAACCATCAAACATGTTTCTGGAGGTAAATCTTTAATCGAATGAGGCAAAGATTACCTTAATATTTAAAGTGATGATATAGTTGACTGAGATATATTTTTCAATAGTTCAATATACCCATTGAGAAAAATCTAAATTCAAAACATGTTCTGAGAACTTTCACTGCTCTAAATATACCAAAGTGATTTTAAATGTAACTTTCTCTTGACTAGAGTCGATCATGTGTCTTCCTTGACTGTAGATTAGTGTAACTAACTAGGTGAGATGACTTGTTGGACTCATTTATTTAGAACAAACTGTGAGAGTATTTGAACAACTTGATTATTTAGACCAGCACTACCACTAGTCTTAATCATCACCTCACCCATGAGGAATTTGACTCGTTTTTTTCTCCTCACATTTTTCATGTGATAAATATTATGTTGCAGATAATTAGTTTTTTTTTCTGGGAGATATTAACTAGTCAAGTAGTATTAAATTGATGTAAGTAAGTAAGTCATTTGTATTTGTATAGCGCTTTTCCAGACCAGGGTCACAAAGCGCTTAAACAATCAAAACAATATTCAATAAAGTATATATTTTAAAGGTCAAGATAAAACTGATAACACAACAGGAGTTCCAGAAAATCAAGGAAAAGCCTGAACAAATAAAAATGTCTTAAGATGTTTCTTAAAGGAGTCAGTAGATCATCAAACACAGAGAGAGGAGGTCTCTCTCTGTGTTTGAGTGTTTGTGTTTCACTCATTTTCTACTCACCCTTATGTCGACTAAGGGTCGGGATTATCTTCAGAGTAATCTTTTTTTTTTAGAGTTATAGACAAAAATGTTTGTTCATTTTAATGTAGCGACTAGAGCTCAGTTGTCTTCGTCCAAAAAGACACTTAAAAACATCCAAACACCTCCATACTGCTCGTCTGTGACGTCCATCTTTCATTACAGTATCAAAGAACAAATTACTCCGAACCGTGAGTCGATATGAGGGTAAGTTAAAGATGGGTGAAGTTAGAATTTTGGGTGAACTATCACTTTAAGTTAATTAAAGTGCGGCCCTTTGACTGTATTTATCATCGTTATATCAAAGCATCATCATGTATAAATGGTTCTAATGCATTAACAAATGTGTTTATTATTAATTTACATTTTCACAACAACACTTCCCTCCTTTTTATGTGTAATTTTCTGGGTATATATTAATCCCTCTAAACATTTTTTTTAAGGTAATTGAAGAAATGTTTTGAAAAAAACGAATCTATAGAAGAATAAAATTGTATCTTATTTAGTTTAATAAATGTCACGGCCTAATGACGCATGTTCTTTTTGGGGGGGGATTTTTTCGACTTTCTTTCTGCTTGACGGCCCCTAAAAACACTCAGAATTTAATGTGGCCCTTGAAGAGTTTTAATTGCTCACCCCTGGGTTAAGCCCTAATGGTGATGGAGCTTTATTTAGCTTTATATTCCACTAGATGTCACTCTTTGTTCTACAATATTTTACTAACAGCTATTCCATCGAAACCTTCGTCAGTTTTAAAGTAAAAAAAAAGGGTTTGTGATCTGATTCCAAACTTTTAATTTAAATTTAAATATTGCGAGGTTGTGTTTGGAGGCGACTTTGTTTTCATTCTGGGTTTGTTTGGTGCGCATTTTATGTAAATACTACGGTACTTTCGACCACGACTTTTTTTTTTTTAATTATTGCAAAAATCGTTTTTCTTAAATTATAAAAACTGTCAATAATATAGTTACAATAACCTTTGTTCTTTCTTTTTTAAGTTTCTTCTTCTTGCTGTTTACATGACGACTGTGAACCGGATGTTGTTCTACATCACGTTAGGCGTCTACCGTAAAGTGTCGAGTTCGGGAGCGTTTCAATAAATCTGGGTTTTTGGATGCTGTGGGTTCAGGAGGTTCCAGGCACCATGTTTGTAAACCTCTCGCCCTCAATGAATGTGGACTGAACCCCGTCACTGGACTGGAAGCTACTGAGAAAGAAAGATGGATAAACAGCCAGGAACCACCGGAGCGCCCGACGGTTCAGGGCCGAATAGGAAGCCCTGGACCCCGGCGTCCTCGAGCCCTCCCCCCGGTGAAGCTCCGGAGAGGTGAGAGAAACACATTTGTGGTTGAATCTGTTTAAATGTGCTCGAATTTATTGTGTAGCTTTTATTCATAATATCTCTTCTGTTCCCGGAAAGAAAACACTTAAAAAAAAAACGAGCTGGAATGAAGAACTTAACGGTGTTTAAACTGACAGAATATAAACGTTAGACAATGTAAATATCAACTAAATATAAATGCATTAAATGGTTACAACTGAGGCTGTTTCCAGTTATGTTTATTAACGTTATAATACATTCACGAGGATGAGGCTAACGGTTAGCATCTGTTAGCATTGAAATGAGGCCAAGCTGTCAGAATTAAATAAATAAATAATTCCGAAAAAAACTGGTTTGAAAAAAAAGACTGGTGTTCGGAGAGTGTGACAATATATTGATAATATAGATCATATATTTGTTAATGCTGGACGCCAGCGTCAACATCTGGAGTTATTCAGAGTCCGGGGTTCAGCATGTCAGTGTTTTCTTCCTACTTTGATCTTTATATTATCATTTAAATCATTCAAGAGGTAGAAAAATGAGCAGAATAACTTTTTTTTTTGTTTTACCAATGTTAGCATAATTGATTGAATCCTGTTGATCCCCTCTGAGATGTTTTCTTGATACTTTTATCTTTATTTTATCATTTAAATCTTTTAAGAGGTAGAAAAATGAGCAGAAACACTTTTTTACCAATGTTGGCATACTTGATTAAATCCTGTTGATCCCCTCTGAGATATGACTGAAAACAATGTATATGTTATTACAATTCATTTTAATAAAGCTTAGTCAGGAACTAAAGCTAATGAACATTTAGTCAGATTACATTCATAGTTATTTTATTTTCCTGTTTGAGTCTAAACTGTCACCCAGATCAGTGGTCAGATTTATGTTGTTTTTTTTATCTGAAAGTGTGTGAATATAAGGCAAACACTAAACGATTCCACTCTTAACATCTATCTTCAGTCATACTTCAGTCTCTGTGTCGAGTGAAGTTGACGTTTTTTTTCCCTCCAGTCCCTCAGGGTCTCACGTGGAGTGGTGTAAGCAACTGATCGCAGCCACGATCTCCAGTCAGATCTCTGGACCCCCAGACATGGTGAACAGGGACAGTAAGGTACGTTTGTGCGACCACCAGCTCTATACAACACGACGCTTTACACAATAATTCCCTCTCGAAGCACGTCCAATATATAGAGCGAAAACTTCTCATACATCGGGAAATGTGTCTTACCGGTGTATGTTTTGCAACTGATAGGCTCGGAGAAGACCAGACTTGAGGGTAAGAATCATCCGTGTGTCTAAATCAAAGAGCCGCAGTTATTCGTGCTGTATTATTGAAGTGATGGTTCACCCAAACTTCACTCATCTTCTCCTCACCCTCACGTCGACTGTTTTCAGAGTAATCTTTTTAGACTTATAGACAAAAATGACACTTAAAAACATCAAAATACCTCCATACTGCTCGTCTGTAACTTCCATCTTGTGTTGATCCTCGAATAACAAGCGATGTCAACAGGAAGTTCTCCAGGTACATTTTGCTAGCGGTTCCAATGTAGACATTATGAGACAGTAGACTTGTTTAATTTTTTCCTGAACAATAGAATAGAATAGAAAACGTTTATTCATCCCCAGAGGGGAAACACGCTGTCCAGCAGCAGCAGGACAATGAAAATAAAGTGCATGGAAAAAAAGAAATAGTAAGGAGATAATAAAATAAAATAAAATAAAATAAAATGATCTTAAAAATATACAAATTATTTACAGTATTAGAAAATTAGCACTATTAACAGAATAAAATAAAGTAAAAAATTTAATTAAATAAAATTAAAATTAAAATAAGATAAAAACAAAAAATAAAAACACAAGAGAAGAAAAACACACTACGGATTAGCATCAGGATATTTAAAGTAGAGAGTTAAATATCCTGACACCAGTTGGGATGAAGGACCTTCTATAACGCTCCCCTATAACAATCCCTCTTGTCTTCAATCCAAGAGGGACGTTACAGACGAGCAGTATGGAGGTATTTGGATCTTGAAGTAGAAACCCGGGTTACCTAATGTAACCACGGTTCTACAATTGTGAGGCCCTCCAGCCGACCTCGCTTACGGCAGCGTGGCTAGAGGGCCTCGCTTCATGAAGTAGAACTCCAGGTCTCTCAGCTGCAGCTCGAAGTTTCAGTTCTTCAGTGCGCGAGATTTTTGCTAAAAACAAACTTAAATATAGACTCGTATGTTTTTATGGAACAATTTAACACAAGATGGACGTTACAGACGAGCAGTACGGAGGTTTTTGGCTGTTTTTAAGTGTCGTTTTGGACGAAGACGACTGAGCTCCAGTTGCTACATTAAAATAAACAAACATGTTGGTCTTTAACTCTAAAATAAACAGATTAGTCTGAAAATAATCCCAACCCTTAGTCAACATGAGGGCGAGTAGAAAATGAGTGAATTTTGGGTGAACTTTCACTTGAAGCTTCTACTCAAATAGTTTCTCGCTGCTTGAGCTGTCACTCGCCGTCACCAAACAATACTGTCAATCAAAGCCGGCGACATCACGAGTCCAGGGAACGGTTTGTTGGCGAAAGCTTACAATTCAACTCCTTTTTTTATTTTCTTTCCTTCTTTCGTAGGCTGTTAGCAACACGCTTTGCGCGGCTCAGAACTAGGCATCATGTTTGTGTCCGATGGTTTGATCCGGTTCAGTGATTTTGATGTGACTTCTAGGTGAGCGGGAAGACAAAACCCACGGTAAGTGTGTGTGTTACCGCTCAGTGTCACGTTATCTTGCTTTCTTTTTTAGTGTGTTCGTGGCGAAGCCTTTTAGACGAGAGCAGAAAATGTACAACAAGTTACAACAAAAGAGTGGTTGTTGTGTGTCAGGCTTCATCTATGTGTAACATCAGTCGCAGCGGCGTGTTTGTTTTGTTTTGTGTAGCGCTGAAGATGGAACAGCAGCTCTTGCTTTGGCTCCTGAATGTAAAGCAGCTGCTGGGGATAAACAAACAGGAAGCACTGCAGGCAGAAAAATGAGAATTGAACATTTTGATTCTTCCTCTTTCTCCGAGCATATTGACTCGTTCACTGGCGTTTTCTTTTCTACGCTCCGTCTAACGTCACAGTTTCCTGTCACAGTGGGCCTGCGGTGATCTCGGTTCACTGTTTCTCCTTGAGTAGTTTCAGCTGCGAGTTTTTGTCGGATTGTGTGAGTATTGTCAGTATAACTAAAATGAAACTGCATCTTGATTAGATAAAAAAATATATATAAACCTTTTATAATCATGTACTTTTCACCACTACTGTTTATTTTACTGCTATGTTTTGTAAATGTAAAACAAAACATTTTATTATTATAATTTTTATTAGTTTTTTTGTTTTTAAATGAATCGTACTACTTTAACTTTAATCTATTACTATTTGATCATTTCATTATTTTTTGTTGTAATTAAAAAAAACGATAAGAATCCGAATAACAAACATAAAGAAAAAAGGATTTGCTTTCTTTTCTATAATTTAATTGTAAGAAAACTGTCATAGTGTAGTCAAAACACAACATGGAAGACAAGGATCAACAGTGTATGATGAGTATTGGTACAGTATCGTGAATAAAAATATCACAATATTAAGATCTATCAATATTTTCTCACTCCCGTAATATGCACTGAATGTTTAATGTTTTCCTTCTGTCAACTTGCAACTGTTTCCCGACTGTGGGAAGAATAAATACATTTCTTATATTATCTCACCTTATAATATCTAATTCAAAATGTTCAATTGGCCTCGTAAAACTGCAGTATTACATTGCAAATGTTTATTTTTCTTTGGCCAGGCGACAGAATATTCAATTGTTCAGCGACGTGCCGCCTCAGATCTTTCACACTGAAGCAAGACTTTCTCTATTTTCTTTTCTTTTCTCTTGGCTTCGACTGTCTGCTGCTGCAGGATAGCCTGGATGAGGGGCTTTGCTACCAGGTGGATTCTGACTCTGAGCAGCTTCCCAATGCTTCGGCAAGTCTCTCCTTGTCTGTCATCTACTCCTTCCTGCCATCACCCATAACCCTCGTTTCCTCTTTATTCCACATGTTTTCCTCTTCAACAAGACATCAGTCATGATCCCGCCAGTAACGTCCTCATCCCTTCATTCTTTATCTGTGTTGCCACTGTTGTCAACACGTACAAAATGAACAATTAAGAATTAGTTCTTATCTTGTGGAAAATGTAACAGATTATGGATGTTAACAAATCCATAGAGATTTTGTATAAGAATAAAACTTGTAATTCGATGAGTGTTTGAGCACAAACATGTCATGTTATTCATCCTCCAGTTTAAAAGTAAATATTATAAACGGATACATACTTATTATTAAAGTTTGGTAAATATGCTTTTTTTTTGGTCCACATCTCAACAGCTAAAATATTTTGGCCTTTTGTGTGGAGTTAGAAACCCCTTAAATTATCTCTCACGTCTCTTACTTCACAATTTTATAAAAACTTTTAAATATTTAAAAGATAAATCCTGAGATTGAAAACATCAACCTGTGCCGTCGTGATGGGTTGATGAGGTCTCATTAAACTGTGTCATTCTTTAAGAGGTCAGTAGGTGGCGCTCTCAGTTTAAAAAAAATAAATAACATGAGCTTCCAATAGATGGCTGTTCAATGCAACTTATTTAAGAGAAGAGAGTAACATGTAGTGGAAAATTATTTCAATAATTAGTTTCCTTCAGCTTCGTCAATGCATCACTGCTTGTTCAGGATTGTCATGGGGAAGTTCATGGGTTTTAGGGGTTAATTCTAGATAGTATAGAATTTATCTGGCTCTCAAATATAACACGTTTATTGCTGCAGGATTCAGTCACATAAATTAACTCAAATTCCTTAACAATTAAAAGAAAAATTCCATTTAAGTCCATTGAATTGTCAACCATAATAAAATCCTTCGCTGCTTTTGCTGTCTGTCGCCTCTCCACCACACGATTTCTGTGTGCGTCAAAGATTCATATCTGTCACCCACATCACAAAATAATGACATCTCATCTCTTCTGATGACTCTTGTGTGCTCCAGAACCTTCCGGCTCTCAGATACGGAGCTCAGGTCAAAATGACCCAGAATCAGGTTCCTCTGCTTCCTGGTGAGAACATCCAGACTTCAGGTGAGTTAAAAAGAAATGCTAGTTTAAGTTCATAGAAGTCAGCACGGTTAAGGAAAAGAAAATCTCTGTGAGCTTGTCTAGAAGCGATGACGCGTTTATGTAATGGAATGATTATCGTGACTCTCGCATGAAACCAAATGATTTCTTCCCCGCCCTTCATGACATTTCCTTATCTCACCGCTGATGTGCCGTCACACCGGCTGACAGGCGTGATCACGTGTAGCTCTTTAATGGTCAGATTTGCATCAAAGGTTTAGTCTGAACATCTTTTCAAAGCCTCCCTTCATCCCTTTGTTTTCCCCCCCACAGTCAAAGACGTCATGTACATCTGTCCGTTCAACGGACTGGTCAACGGAAAGTTGACCATCACAGACTACAAGCTTTACTTCTCCAGCGAGGAACGGGTAACTGATGATCTCTCTGCTTCCACCAGTCACTTGTATCCTCTTTATCTAATGAAGGAAACCTTCACAAGTCCTTTTCCCATCTCGTCCTTCCTTTTATCGTCACCACTGATGATTGTTTGTTTGAGTCTCTGTCGGTATTGTAATCTTGAAATGATGTCACGATCACTAGGACTTCACCCTCGACGTGAACCTGGGCGTCATCAGTCGCCTGGAGACCATCAGTGTCCCGAATCAGGGCGAGAACATGAAGGGACTGGAGTTGGTCTGCAAGGTAAAACACACAACCGATGACTGACACACACATTTGATTGACAGACGGCCCTAATGAAAAGCAAATGCTTGCTCAGTCCAGAGCAGGGGTGTCGAATCACAGAAACATCTTTTGGTCGGCTGATTTGGATATTATCTTGTCCTTATTTGAGGCTCAATTCATCAACATCTTAATAAGTAACATATCAACGTGAACATGATCGACTGTTATTTGACTTTTTTGACACGTTTTCTAGAGCAGGGGTCCCCAAACCCCCTGTCATGGACCACTAACGGTCTGAGGAAGAAAAAATAATCAGTATTATTTCTGTTCTATTGATTATTGCTGTCTGAGAGTGTTTTATTTTGAAAGTAATATCGTGTTTTCTCGGAAGCAACATTAGCCTTTGACTCAAGACGCTTGTTTCAGTGGGTCCGTGAATATAATGCTGCCTTTAGAGGAATATATAGACTATATAAGTTTTCTTTCTTCTGTTCACGACTCATTCTTTGAGGCCACAGTGCTCACCGCGTGCTGCTTCTCTTCAGGACATGAGGAGTCCTCGCTTCGCCTACAAGAAGGAAAACATCAGTCCAGATGTGGTGGAGTTGTTGTCCAAGTACAGCTTCCCTCTGTCCAACAGCCTGGTCAGTCGAAGACTTCAGGAAATCTGTTTAAATGTCAACATAATTGCAGGATAACGGTTATATTTTCCGACCGTTATTAGTGCTTAAAATGTTGCTGGATTTTCATCAGATTAAAATAATAGTAATAATTGCATATCTTGTGTTGGCTAATGACAGTTTGTTGGGTAATGTTTCCGTCGTTTGGTTGAAAATATTTGATAATAGATTTTATTGCTTCCCCACAGCCACTGTTTGCCTTCTTGTACAAGGAGCAGTTCCCTGTGGACGGCTGGAAGGTTTACGACTCGACAGCCGAGTACAAGCGGCAGGTGAGCTCAGCTCGGCTCATGGAAAAAAAAAAGACGATCTTTATTTATTTATTTGTTCGTTCACAAGGGTCTCCCGAATGAGAGCTGGACCATCAGCAAAATGAACGCCGGCTACGAGCTGTGTGACACGTACCCGTCCGTCCTGGTCATCCCCACCAACATCACGGACGAGGAGATCAAGCGGGTCGCTGTTTTCAGGGCCAAACACAGAATACCGGTCAGTAGACATGCATTGGAATACACACGTCACACACACACACGTCACACACACACGTCACACACACACACACACACACACACACACACACACACACACGTCACACACACGTCACACACACACGTCACACACACACGTCATACACACGTCACACACACACACACACACACACACACGTCACACACACACGTCACACACACACGTCATACACACGTCACACACGTCACACACACGTCACACACATGTCTCACACACACGTCACACACATGTCTCACACACACGTCACACACACACGTCACACACACACACACACACACACACACACGTCACACACACACGTCACACACACACACGTCACACACACGTCACACACACGTCACACACACGTCTCACACACACGTCACACACACACGTCACACACACACGTCACACCCACACGTCACACACACACGTCACACACACACGTCACACACACACACGTCACACGTCACACGTCACGCACACGTCACACGCACACGTCACACACACGTCACACACACGTCACACGTCACACGTCACATACACACGTCACACACACACGTCACACACACACATCACACACACGTCACACACGCACATCACACACACGTCTCACACACGTCACACACACACGTCACACACACACGTCACACACACACACATGTCACACACATGTCACACACACGTCACACACACGTCTCACACACACACACACACGTCACACACACGTCACACACACGTCACACACACGTCACACACACACACGTCACACACACATCACACACACACGTCACACACACACACGTCACACACACATCAGTCAACGAGGCCTTGTTCTGACCCTACCTTCATCGTACCCATTGAGTGGTGTGTATCAAGAACCTGGCGAGAGACATTGGTTTACTGATACAGTGACAGTTTGACGATACACTGACGATGACAGAATATATCACCATATATAGTGATAGTGTAGTAACAAGGATATATTTGTAGTATTGTCGAGTACTTGACTCTTGTGTTGTGATAGTGTAGTAACAAGGATATATTTGTAGTATTGTTGAGTACTTGACTCTGGTGTTGTGATAGTGTAGTAACAAGGATATATTTGTAGTATTGTCGAGTACTTGACTCTGGTGTTGTGATAGTGTCGTAACAAGTATATATGTGTAGTATTGTCGAGTACTTGGCTCTGGTGTTGTGATCGTGTAGTAACAAGGATATATTTGTTGTATTGTTGAGTACTTGACTCTGGTGTTGTGGTAGTGTAGTAACAAGGATATATTTGTTGTATTGTCCTGTACTTGGCTCTGGTGTTGTGATAGTGTAGTAACAAGGATGTATTTGTTGTATTGTCCAGTACTTGACTCTGGTGTTGTGATAGTGTAGTAACAAGGATATATTTGTTGTATTGTCGAGTACTTGACTCTGGTGTTGTGATAGTGTAGTAACAAGGATATATTTGTAGTATTGTCGAGTACTTGACTCTGGTGTTGTGATAGTGTCGTAACAAGTATATATGTGTAGTATTGTCGAGTACTTGGCTCTGGTGTTGTGATCGTGTAGTAACAAGGATATATTTGTTGTATTGTTGAGTACTTGACTCTGGTGTTGTGGTAGTGTAGTAACAAGGATATATTTGTTGTATTGTCCTGTACTTGGCTCTGGTGTTGTGATAGTGTAGTAACAAGGATGTATTTGTTGTATTGTCCAGTACTTGACTCTGGTGTTGTGATAGTGTAGTAACAAGGATATATTTGTTGTATTGTCGAGTACTTGACTCTGGTGTTGTGATAGTGTAGTAACAAGGATAAATTTGTAGTATTGTCGAGTACTTGGCTCTGTTGTTGTGATAGTGTAGTAACAAGGATATATATGTAGTATTTTCCAGTACTTGACTCTGATGTTGTGATAGTGTAGTAACAAGTATATATGTGTAGTATTGTCCAGTACTTGGCTCTGGTGTTGTGATAGGGTAGTAACAAGGATACATTTGTAGTATTGTCGAGTACTTGGCTCTGTTGTTGTGATAGTGTGGTAACAAGTATACTGTATATGTGTAGTATTGTCGAGTACTTGACTCTGGTGTTGTGATAGTGTAGTAACAAGTATATATGTGTAGTATTGTCCAGTACTTGGCTCTGGTGTTGTGATAGGGTAGTAACAAGGATAAATTTGTAGTATTGTCGAGTACTTGGCTCTGTTGTTGTGATAGTGTGGTAACAAGTATACTGTATATGTGTAGTATTGTCGAGTACTTGACTCTGGTGTTGTGATAGTGTAGTAACAAGTATATATGTGTAGTATTGTCGAGTACTTGACTCTGGTGTTGTGATAGTGTAGTAAAAAGTATATATGTGTAGTATTGTCCAGTACTTGACTCTGGTGTTGTGATAGTGTAGTAAAAAGTATATATGTGTAGTATTGTCCAGTACTTGACTCTGGTGTTGCGATAGTGTAGTAACAAGGATATATTTGTAGTATTGTCGAGTACTTGACTCTGGTGTTGTGATAGTGTAGTAGCAAGGATATATTTGTAGTATTGTCGAGTACTTGGCTCTGGTGTTGTAGAATTTACGACTCTTGAGGAAGTTGTAACTGCTATATATATATATATATTTATTAATTAATGTGTTTGTGTGTGTTTCATTTATTTATTTATATTTTATATAAAAAAAACATGCAGTATTGTTGAGTATCGATACAGTATCGTGATTTTTGTTGTTGTTTTTACGTGTTATCTTACAAACCGAGTCCCAGTTAATGAAGTCACACATGTGCTGGATGACAGGTAGCCTTAGAGAGCTTTGCATGATCATGTCCAGACCTGCAGAGTGAAGCCTCTTTTTTACCTTTTTGTCTCTCAAAAGGAAGAGAAAAAAACCCAAAGTGAATTAATTTCGTAATCACATGTTTTATTTTTTATTTAATTGTTTATTTGAAAGGGTGAATACATATAGCTGAACATTTTCAGCAATGAGAGGATGTAAATATGCCAGATTTTATTCTGTATATTCCTATAAGCTTCCTTAAACAAAGTGTATATAAAACAAACTATATAATTAAATTACAGTTTTCATACTTATAATGGCCAGATTTGTTACCTGCTGTTCATATGTGAAGTTTATTCCCTTCATGTTTATTCATACAGTCACTCAGTTTTGCTGATTAGATGTTCATAGTATTGGCAGCAACACTGGTTTTGGACAAAGATCTGAGAACACAAATGAGCAGCAGAACTTAAAATGAATCTGATGCTTTCACGTTGGAACGTGTATATATTTTTTTGAGGGCCAAACACAGAATACTGGTCAGACGACTGACTCGCACAGACACGTGTCACAGACACATCAGTCATAGAGGCTTCACTTCAGCTCAATTACTCGTCAAATCTTGTGGTGACTCGACATATTTTCGGTGCAGGATATTATTAAAGCTCAATCCAGAGTTTAGCAACTGGATCAGACCTGTTGCCAAAGCTTTTCCTGTATTTTACCCTTTCTTATGTTTGTCTCTTAAAATGGAAAGAAATGGTCAAAAGTGCAATTATGTCGTGAAATGTATTATTAAAATACAATTAAATAACCAATTTTGGGTCAAACTTATGTCCACATGTGTAACCAGATGTTTCGAGCTGCTCATCATGTCCTCATGTTTATTACGGTCACAAGTTTTTCTGATCACGTTGTGCGTTATATATATATTTGCGACGACACTAGACTTCACGGATCAATTTGATGCTGCCATGAGGATAAATATATCATATCTTTCACGTTCCTTCATCCGCTCTTTGTTCTCTGCTTGTTTGTTTAAGAACGGAAGTTTAACAGTTGTGTCAACATGACCCGTCTGTTGACTTCTGGACACGTTCACACACAGGAAGTTCACACAAGACATGATTTGGCTCCGTGTTCATACAGGAGACGTTGCGTTTTACTGTCTAGAAAATTCAATATCATGAGGTAATAGAAGTTGTTCGGTGCACCTCACCCTGCAGGTCCTGTCCTGGATCCACCCGGAGACCCAGGCCACCATCATCCGCTGCAGCCAGCCCCTCGTCGGACCCTCGGACCGCCGCTGCAAAGACGACGAGCGTCTCCTCCAGATCATCATGGACGCCAACGCGCAGTCGCACAAGCTCACCATCTTCGACGCCAGGCAGAGCAGCGTGGCGCTCACGAACAAGGTACCGCAGACTCGCATGTCCTTTTCGTTATCTTCACGTCTGTGGGTTTGGTTCTTTGATCCAGACCAAAGATGGAGGTTATGAGAGCGAAAGCTTCTACCCCAACGTGGAGCTCAACTTCCTGGAGATCCCCAACATTCACGTGATGAGGGAGTCTCTGAGGAAGATGAAGGACGTGGTCTATCCCACCATAGATGAAGCGCACTGGCATTCCAACATCGACCAGACGCACTGGCTGGAGTACATCCGCGTGAGTTATGGCGTACTTGGAAGGTGTCGTACGTAAGAACCCATCGTGTGTTGATGAAGCTTCATGAAGCCTTATCTACAGAGTCCACTAGATGTCACTCTCTTCTCTATAATCTATCACTTTGAGCAGCTATTCTATTGAAACCTCTCATTTTAAACGGAAGGCGCCACCTGCTGACATCTGGAAACAAGGCTTCATGAAGCTTCATGAAACTGTGATATTTTCAGAGTCCACTAGATGTCACTCCCTTCCCTATAGTCTATCACTTTGAGCTATTGAAACATACTTTTTGATCTGAGAGCGCCACCTACTGACCCCTGAAGAATATGGCACTGCTTCATGAAGCTTCATTAACCCCAAACCGTTCATTCAAGTATTAGGTTGTTTTTATTTCTTTAAAATATTGTTTTCATTAAACGATCCCCCCTCCCCATGTTAGCTTAGCAATTAGCAATTAGCATTTTTCTGAAATGTAAGTTAGTTAGTAATTTGTATTTATAAAGCGCTTTTCCAGACCAGGGTCACAAAGCGCTTAAACAATCAAAAATAATATTCAATAAAGTATAAACTTTAAAGGTCAAGATAACACTAAGCCTGGTTCAGACGTTCCAGCGTGTGGTGTCATCTGCTAACGTTCCTCTGTGTCTCCGCGCCGTGTTAGCTGCTGCTCTCCGGAGCGGTGAAGATGGTCGACAAGCTGGAGTCCGGGAAAACGTCGGTGGTGGTCCACTGCAGCGACGGCTGGGACAGAACCTCCCAGCTCACGTCTCTGGCGATGCTAATGCTGGACAGCTACTACCGCACGCTACAGGGGTTCCAGGTGCGACGCCATCTCACACACACACACACACACACACACCAATGCACACGCGCGTTGTAACGTCTAAATCTGTGGTTGCACAGGTTCTGGTGGAGAAAGAGTGGATCAGCTTCGGACACCGGTTTGCAGCCGTAAGCGAGTTTGTACTAATCAGCAAATTTTTAACCACTAAATAATTCCCCTTTTTTCTTTGCTGTCAACACTTGAAACTGTTCTGACCAACTTGTTTCTCGGCAGCGCGTCGGACACGGCGATGAGAACCACGCCAACTCCGAGCGCTCACCCCTCTTCGTCCAGTTCGTGGACTGTGTTTGGCAGATGACTCTGCAGGTCAGAGCCTTCAGAACCATGTCGCTCCTCCATGGACGTATATCGGCGCCATCGGGATATTTTACAGTTGAATTGAACCGTTTCGAATGACAGTTAACGGTTCAAACTTTGACTTTTTTTAAGCATTAAATTATTATTTAGAATTAAATCATTCCTTTATCGAAAGGTTACATTTTTTTTAAATGAATAACTTAATTCAATACTTTGTATATTTAAAGGTTCATATTGTTTAAATCGAAGAATTTACTTCAATAATTTAATTTCATTAAAATAATTGTTATCGTAATAATTTTTAAAATTGATTAATTGAACAGTAATTTACAAATAGTTTGATATTTAAAATTAAATACTGGAAATGGGTATTTCATGTGTAAAAAATAAATAATTTTTTTAATTAAATAAAAATGAATGAATTAAATTATTTGATAAAAACAAATGTAACTTTTCAAGAAAGCAGCTGAATTTAATATTTGAACCCTTATGGTATATCAGGGTCAAGGTGACCCGAACAAATGTGTTTGTGGTATCCCTTTGGTTGTCTCTGGGTTCAAGGTCAACGACCTCCCTGGCTTCCATAAATGCATATGCAGTGGTGGAGGTGGAAGAAAAAATGCAATGTTTAATAAAAATGCAACATTTCAACTATTAAATAAAAAATGTAACTCATCTCTGATTTCTTTTTCTTTTTTTCAACTCCAGTTCCCATCGGCCTTTGAGTTCAACGAGTTGTTCCTCATCACGGTTCTGGACCATCTTCACAGCTGTCTGTTCGGAACCTTCCTGTTCAACAGTGAGCAGGAGCGGGTCTCTAAGGTGGGTCACCGCTCTGCTACTTAAGAGGTTTCTGTATTTACCGGCAGCATATCAGGAGAGACGAGGACACTCTCAGCGTCACGGGTGAAGAACAAGTCGTTGAAAAAATGAACAAAGTCAAAGAATCGCACACTTTTAATAACTTGTTTTGTGTTTAAGACTTAATCTACTTATTTGATGAAACCTGGAATGATTTTTGGTGAAACCGCTAATTGAGGTATCATGACACAGTGTTTTCATTTCGAAGCTTCATGAAGCTTCATCATCCATTCACAAGTATTATGGATCTCCTGTAGTTTAATGTGGTAAATGGTGTGTCATTTACAACAGTGATGTGTCCATGAGGCTTCATGAAACAGCTGATGAGGTATCATGAGACAGTGTTTTCATTTCGAGGCTTCATGAAGCTTCATCATCCATTCACAAGTATTATGGATCTCCTGTAGTTGAATGTGGTAAATGGTGTGTCATTTACAACAGTGATGTGTCCATGAGGCTTCATGAAACAGCTGATGAGGTATCATGAGACAGTGTTTTCATTTCGAGGCTTCATGAAGCTTCATCATCCATTCACAAGTATTATGGATCTCCTGTAGTTTAATGTGGTAAATGGTGTGTCATTTACAACAGTGATGTGTCCCTGAGGCTTCATGAAACAGCTGATGAGGTATCATGATACAGTGTCTTTTAAGGGCGAAGGTCTCCGAATGACTTATTCACTGTAACCTGCCATCATTTTTTAACATCTAGTGGCTCTTTAACATCAAGACATGGCTGCTGACTGATGTTTTTATGTTATTATTATATTCTGGTTTGACATTATGTCAAAATAATTAATGTTTTTTAGCAGATTTACACATTTATTTCTAACTGAAAAGTGTGTAATAAAAGTGTAATTATATCAGCTGTGGATGCTAAATAAAATTGAATTTGTTTTATAATTAAGTCATAATAAAGTTCTTGATAATCATAAACCTATCTAATAAAAGCAACAATATGTAGCATTTTGCCTTATTTTCATACTTTGTGTAACAATTTAATGCTTGTATTTGGAACAATCATTCAATAGTCTTTACTGTCATCGTACAGCTTTTAAAACACTAGATACAAGCATTTTTGTAAATACTCCCGGCACTAAAAAGTAAACGAAGGAGTTGAAAATGGCGTCTTAATTAATGCGGTGCAGTAAAAATCTCATGATTATTTTTACAATATTGTTCTTTAAATAACTCTTTCTGGACGGAGAGTCACCTGATCACTGCTTCACAGTAGTTCGTCAAATACGTTTTTTTTAATATTTATTCTTACAGGAAGATGAATATTTGAAAAGAATGTATTTGGAAAAATATGTTACCATTTACATAGTACACTGCATATTCTATGTGTGTGTATCTTTTTGGCAACTTTTGAACTATTTATTTGTCTTTTTTATATGTTTTGTATGTATATTTTGTATTTGTGTATTTAATGTTTATTGTATTTGTTGTATATTTTTAATTATTTTTACATGTATTTATATAAATATACTTTTCTACACCACAAACAACGTTTTAATGAACCTTCACTCGACACATCAGTACCATGGACGGTCATGTGACTTCACACCGACATGATCTCAACTCTTGTCTCCTGCAGGACGTCCAGGCGGAGACGGTGTCTCTGTGGTCCTACATCAACAGGTAAGTCGGATGTTTCACCGAACCAACCGAAGGTCACTCTGATCATGTGACGACGACGCCCCCCCCTCCCTTCCCGCAGTCAACCCGAAGAGTTCACCAACCCCTTCTACGTGGACTACCAGAACCAGGTCCTGTGTCCGCTGGTGTCCTCGCGACACCTGGAGCTGTGGAGCAGCTACTACGCTCGCTGGAACCCTCGCATGAGGCCGCAGGTACGTCCGGCAACAGTGGCGCGGCGTTGTATTTGACCCGGATGTGTTGCCATGACGACACGACTGAACTATGCGTTGCAGATGCCGGTGCACCAGACCCTGAAGGACCTTCTGTTCCTGCGAGCCGAGCTGCAGAGGAGGGTGGAGGAGCTGCAGAGGGAGGCCTCCTCCCACTCGCTCTCCTCCCCCGAACGCTCGCCCACACACGCCTCCCTGCACACCACCGTCTGACGCACACACCCGTGTTACCGTTGTGTTCCTCCTCACGTTATGGTCGTCGGTTCAATTCCATCCGTCCTGGCGAGCAGTTTAAGAAAGTTGTGTCGTTCTGACAGGAGACGCTCGAGAGAGAGAATCGTCAAATAACCAAATGTGTCATTTCAGCTCAAGAAAAGTGTTGTCTTTCAGTGTGTATCACTGTTGTTTACATGGTGTCAGTTGTTGACAAACGTACACAAATGAGACACATCGTATGTGTTTCTCACTCTTAAGTATATGCGATGAATAACAACTTGTATTTTATAATATATTTGCATCTGGAACAAAAAAAACTATATTTGTGTATTTTCAATGTTGCCAAAAGTCAATTTGTTTTTTTGGGGGGGCTACTGTTTTTTTATTTAAAAATCTTTGTTCACTTTATGTTGTTCTCATCCATGTGGTGCCGGGCTGTTGTTGAAGGAACTGGTGGAGCTGAGATGGAAAAGTGTTTTGTTCGCCTCCTTCTCTTTGTGTTCATAAAACATGGGATGTTTTCTCTGGGAAAAAAATGGGCAAATTCTAGTCACACATATTTTTGCACTGCAGTGTCTATGTGTAATTGTGCACATATGGCAGTCGTATTTTTTATTAAAACTCAGTAGTTGTACGAGCAATCTTGGTGAATCACAGCAATAAGTGGTTCAGCCTTCTGTGCAACATTGTATAAAAACCTTCGTAAATCAGCGCCTTGTTCAACCTTTTCTACTTATTTATCGTATATTTAGTTCTCACTTCAAAGTTAATGTTTAATTGTCAGACGTGACCCCCCCGCCCTCTCACCCCCAAAAAAACCAACAATTTATTAATTTATTATCTTTGTTGTTATGTTTGGTTTTTATTGCATTTGTCATTCTTTTAATAAAAGGGAAAAAAAAAATGATGAAAGCACATTTCTGTTCAAGATTATTTTATTAGTTAATAGTTGGAACCATGATCATAACAAGAGTTATAATAGTGTAGAAGAAGAAGAGAAACAGTTCACTAGTCCACATCAAGCTAAACTGATTATCCAGTTTGAGAAGAAGAATAAAAAGAAAACCATTTGTTTGATACAGTCAGGAGGTTAAGAAACATGCATGTGTGTTACAGCTGGTGCGTGTGTGTCTGTGTGTGCGTCCTTTGAACGATCCGAACCACAAGATAGTTTCGGTTTCGCTTGTTACTTTAGTTCTTATCAAGACACAGATCTCTTATCACCAGAGGTGGGAAAACCCCTCGACACAAAAAAAAACCTCTGAGAGCAGAAGTTATCCATCATCGTCTACACGTTAAGATGATGAACTCCACCAAGAGAACCACAACCTTCTCTCGCAGCGAGAGGTTCTCCCTCGGACGTTGACAACAACTCGGCGACGGTTCTGAGAAGAAGCTCCAGCCGTGCCGCGGCTTAAAATCAATCCCCTGTTCCCGGAACAACAACCTTTATCAATTTTTAAATTAAACTTCGTTTTCCTATCACGCAGCGTCTCCACCGGACAGGAAACGAACACAACACGAGGCCTGGTGTCGCATGTTAAGGCGGGTTCGAAACCCAAAAGTCGGATGTTACATTCAGGGTCATGTTGCTGGCTGACCATGTGACCTGGAAGGCAACTGACTGATTTTTTTGGTGTGTTCTCGAGCTACTAAACTTAGTGATAAATCCGGATTATTACATTCATAACCAGAGACGTTGTGATTATTGTTTTTGTTTTTTTTTCAGTTATTGTCATCGGTGAAGGTTGAGTGAAGAATGCGAAGAGTAGCGACAGAGCATCAGGGAAGAAAAAGCAGCATCTCTACAAAAAAGTGCAGCTGTTAGCAAAAGTACAAATTGTTATCGACAACAATTGAACACACACACACACACACACACAGTCACACGCTGTAAAAACAGAGTCAATCTAAAAATCACTCGTCACGACACGATCAACTACCCGTCACAGCACACGGCGTTTAAGTTAGCATCTCCCCTTCAAATCAAGCTACGACAAAACCAACTCTACCCTAGATGTCGCTATTAAATCCCAAATTTGTACAACATTTATTTCTTTTTTACTTGACATTTGTGCTACGCGACGCTAACGGTGCTACTGAAAACATGCTCTTTTAAGACTATGGTTGAAAGTTAAAGGGAAATAATTTCAACCTTGTTGGCTAATAAACACGATGCTAACACGACGTAGCGTCTCATGAATCGATGCTACTTTTAAAGGCGTTTAACTTTAACTTTGCTAATCTGGTCAGACCTTCCTGGTCAGGCTTGAGTAACTAAACGACAAACTCCCGCTGCTCCGTTCATTCTTTAAAAAAAACAACCCCATACAATTTATTTACATCGTAAAAAAAATTGTAAAATTTGTTTTCACCGCAAAAAGATTGAAATAAATAAGGCAACTTTTTGTATATTTCCGAGGACAGCAAACGGGAGGAAGTGGAGGCTAAATATTGTTAAAGTTACTGAGGGTAACCCTGGTTCTACGAGTGCCGGGCGTCACCTAAAGAAAGTGGTAAATATCAATAATATCAGTCGCTAATATTCTGCTACATACGTCACATCTTGCAGGAACAAGCACACAACATGAACACAACAGCTGAGAAAGGATTGTTTAAATGTAGGAAAGAGTTAAAGTGAGTTAGAGGGCGAGAGACTCGAAATCATCACATCTTGACGTTGAATCGTCTTTTTATAAAAGAGAATCTGAGCTTGAACGTTTGATCGATCGCTTCAAAAATCTCATCACCCGAGCTGTGTCCTCGCCACAGTTCACATCTGGACGGTACACAACTCGAGTGACACAACATGGCGGTGCTACACACACACACAGAGAGAAAGCATTCTTTTCACAGTGTCACTGGTGCGACCGGCGGACAATAAATAACTATGTACAAGGACTGTTTGGCAACGCTGGAATCACAGTCAGCCAGAGACGCTGTGTTGACATTCAGCTCTGCGTGTTGTGCGCACGTGCGTGTGTGTGTGTGTGTGTGTGTTACACAGTGTTCTCTTCAGCGGCAGGAGGTTCAGCATTCGGTGGTTCCAGAAGAGTCTGTTGGACTGTGGAGGTGAAACACAAAAATCATCCGCGATGGAAACAAACAGAATTTTTTTTATTGTGTGTGTCTTT